>NC_057801.1:198191856-198242833 GCF_018294505.1 Triticum aestivum | reverse complement strand
CGACGGCGACGAGGCACGGCGGCGGCGAGCTTCGGCCGTGGTGGAAGAAGGAGCTAGGGGACGAAATCAGGTGCGGGAAGTGAGGGGAAGAGAAGAGGAGCTCACGGGGAGTCGGACGAGACGCTAGGTGGGCTCGGGGACGTCCTGTCGGCGGCGAATCGAACGGCGGCGATTTCCGGTGGCCGAGGAGGAGAACGGCGACGTGGGCGGCGATGCAGGGCTCCCGGCGTCACGTGAGTTGGTGGAGACGGAGAGGAAGGCGCGGTGGTTCCTCTGGAAGCATCGCTGGGGCGAGGGGTGGACACTGGCCGCGGTGGAGCTCGTCGGTGCTCTCGGTTGCTCGTGGTCGATCGTGAGAGAGAGAAAGCAGAGGGGGATAGGGACGGAGGTAGAGATACGGGAGAGTGAGAGAGTTCGTGGGGGCCACGTGGCGTCTTCAGGGAGTAGTGGAGGCAAGCAGGGAGGCAGGAGGTGGCCGAAGCAGGGAGGAGGTGGCCGGGGCGCGTGGCCGCGCGCGCCGGGCGCGTGCCCGTCCTCCTGGCAGAGGAGGAAGGCGACAGGGGAGGGAGGCGGCGGTGGGCTGGGCCAGCTGGGCCGGTGGGTGGCGCCAGGTAGGCTGCGGTAAGTGGCCCAGGTAGGCTTCTGTTCTTTTTATTTTTTTTTCTCCTGTTTTGTTTTATTAATTTATTTTGCCACTGTTTTGAATTTTAAAATAATTCAAACAATGCCAAAAACTCCTCTGAATATTTTATATTGCTAGATGGACTTTTCCAAAAGCTTATAAAATATTTCAGGGGTATTTGAAATTATATTCTAATTATATGAATATAATTCAAATTCAAATAGCTAATGAATTAAATCCAAAGTACCAAAAATAAATCCTTAAAAATGTTCAATATTTTGGTTGGGACCAGAACCCTTACCAAAAATTATCAAACATTTAAGAAGAGCATTTTGGAGCAATGGATGAGATTTCTAGGGTTTTTGCCCCTCTTTTATTTAGGGTTTTGAGGCTTCCAAAATTCCTCAGTTCAAGTTTCAGAATTTAAACATGATGCACACATGAGCTAGCCTAGAGCATTACCAGAAGCTAGGGATGTGACAACTCACCCCCACTAAACAAGAATCTCGTCTCGAGATTCAAGCGTAGGGTAGGATGAAGGGGAAACGGAAACTAGTACAATCTTCACGATCCAGGGTGCACTTCAAATGAACGTTGATTTGAACACCATCTTTGCCTTGTCGTCTTGCTCTGAGAAATCCTGCCAACATGACCTGGAGGGAAGGAGACTCTAGAAGGGTCGATCTTCTCGAAGATCGAACAACTCACGGAATGAGACATAGGACCATCTCTCGGATTGAGACACGAGTTACACATCAAGAGGGGTGGAAAGAGACGAATGACGAAGGTTCACTAGGTAGACAACAATTTCACGCTTAAGAAGGTGGTAATTGATTGTCAACATAGCGAGGAGTTGAATTTCCATGATACCACGACGAAACATCCTGGAGGAGGGTGATTCGTAGATTATTATCTTAAGTGGCAAAAAGAATTACCTTTGATATAGAGTTTATTGAGACTCCCTATATCAGCCTAAGGCAAATCACAGCAATCGATTGGCGGGGGTCGGTAGAGTGGCATACTCGGATTTGGATGATGTGGATTACCTTGTTGAAGACAACGTAATGGATGAATTTCCTTATCACCGAAGATGGAAGAGACCCGTGGTAGAATGGCACATTGGCGGTGCAAGCTAGGAACAAAATGCAAATGCTAGGAATGATTCTGGTAACTGGGGAAGAACCCAACAATAGAGAGTGAATTCACTGTTTGAATAGATCATAGCATAATCGAGGAAACTGAGAGCAAACCCAGCTAGTGCCGATGATAACACGTAGCGCTTGTGCGTGCTCTCAAGAACTTGAGCATTTCCACAATCATCAAGATTCTACCAATATCCGTGTCAAGGATCCTGGCAACACAACTTGCTACCATGATGGATGATGATGGATGATGCAGATGCAAAGGAAGATAACACCTTCTCATATTACACCTTAGCGAAGCCAAGGAACAAAATCTGGATGATCGACCGAGAGACATTTAGCACTCCGCTTCTAATGTTCTCCTTGATGTGCTAGTGTAACCCATTCATAGAAATGGTCTGGTATCTAGAACATCAACTAAAAGGTCGGACTTCGGGAACACAAAAATCATAAGGCACAACTAGGGAGTAAATCCTACGAAGTCCTTATGGGAAGGTGGCCAACTTCCTCAATCAGGATATTATAATAATAGGTCTTCCGGTTGGTTGTGTTGGCCACGACATCCAGTTTACCGGTTATCGAGGGACCAATATTATAGTTCTTGGAAAATGTTCCAACCATCATATCTGCCTGAGATTCAGATCTGGTTGGTGTTAGGATATTCCAGACTCATCGAGTCTAGGAAGAAAAATGAAAGTTTGCAACACAAATCGACGAGATGACGTTGCGGAATTCTCGGGAGATGAACTACGATAGCAAGCTCCAAAACATGAGCTGGTTCTGCTACAAACATGTGAACACGTTGTCCAAGACAAGCATGACCACAAAGTAGTCTTATAATAAAACACTACCGAGTTCAGGAGGGGGAACCATCGACGAGGATATAAAATCCTTGCATAAGGCATGCTCTTAAGAAGGAACTTCTTCTCCTTGAACAAATCAATCAGTGGCTTGGTGTGCTCGGAACACATATGGAATGAAGGTTGCAAGTCTCCAGACCACAGAATACTTCGCACGTATGCATTACTGACTTGGGATGATTCCAGAGGAAGCAAAACTAACTTTCTCAAATCCACGGCGGCAACTTTCACCAAATGCACGTGTACAAGAGGAAGTCACTCTTTTCATCAAACAAATACTTCATGAGCTAGCATGAAGAAAATGCTTTCAAGAGTTTCCAACACTAGCTTAATGTTCAACAAAATCATGGAGGAGATAAGGATGTTGTCAATGGGCTCAACAACAATTCATATGGGTTTCCTTTTAAAAGGAATTCCATAGTTAAGTGAACAAGTGATAGCATTGGTCAGGCCAAAGATGTAATGGTGTATGCTCGAGGAAAAACCACGAGTAAGACAACATTACGAATATCGTTGGTTCTGATTTGATTTGACGATAGCCCACACTCAAATCAAAGGATTGATAAGACAATAGGTCCAGCAACCGATCATAGGGACCAATCGATGAAGATATCATCTTTCTTCAACACACACACACACACACACACAGGATATCCCTTAAGATGAACTAAATCGGACAAGCTTCTATCTTCCAACTCTCCAAGTTGATGCATAGCTTAACCAACTAGCTCAGGGGTATCCAACACGGATTCTTGGAGAAAGGGTGGTTTACAAGATAAACCAACTTGATCACGAGCTTAACATAACAGTCAGGTGACAACCTGGTGATACTTTCGAGAAGATATTCGGAAAATCACAAACCACCGATATGTTACTAAGATCGAGAACAATCTTGCTTTTCAGGGCAAGATGATATGATCAAATGAGTGAGGACTTGACACAATCCTAACTCATTGATCGAAGGGTGCACCGGAAATAAGGACTAGATAGCACGATCAGTCTTAGAATGATGATTCAATAACCAACATACTAGGAATAAGATTATTGTCCATTAACTACCAAGCAATGGGGTTGCTAGGAGTATTGAGTTCACACATCCTGATTCACTTGTCGGCATTCCGGTTGCGACAACACGGAACCGAGGGATGAATAATGATGGCGAGAAGTATCACTACATCAAGAATTCACAAGAGCCGGTGCAATTCTCATGAAAATCCTGACATAAAGACGGTAATACTTCAGGGTAGAACAGAATCAAAAGCTGGGCTGGCATTTTGATCTGCGGAGCACAATTGCTTTGACCCAATCCTAGATATGGAAGAGGTACTGGAGTTTGTTTCTCCTAGTCATTCCGCGATAGAATGGCTTGACGGACCACAAGAGTAATAGGCATCGATAAACGAACGCACACATACTCTTGACTATCAATTGATAGACGAGGGTCAGTAGACAACTAAAGAGGGACAACTCAAAGGAACATATAACTTTCTGAGTTGTGGATGCATAGATTAGTATGTCGATCCAAGTTCAACATAATTCTTCCGGATAACCCATGCAGAAAAGTAGAACTGGCAGAGCCATAACATATAATGGAGAACTCATCAAGAGCACTCTGGCTGTGATCGTTCAGTTCAACGAGGAACTTCTGACATAATTAGTTCATGGTATTTGGAAGAAGAAGATACCACGGACTTCAAGGACTATCGTAAAGGTTACTAATATCCTAAAGGCACTAGCAATTACTATCAACATGAAGTAGGTAGAGTGAATCTCGGGTTCAAGAACCCAGGAACAGAATACCTATTACTAAGTAGCATCACGGGATGCTTTCGAGAATGATGGCCAGAATCATCACACTGGGAACACAAAACATTGCTAGATTACTAGGTGACTCCCTAAACACCTAGGGCCATAATAGTAACTCCAACATAATGTCAAGGCAATAGAATACCTCAACTCAACAATTAGTGTGATTGAGCTGGCATAAAGGAGCATCGAAATCAGAGGAAAAGGATTTTGCAAATGCATCAAACTATTTAGAAACCTGGAATGACTCGGACAGCATAACGGCTGTAAATGCTCAGAAAAGATTTGAGACATTCACAAAAATGGTGGCATAACCACTCAGAAGCACAATATCAAGGTTTTGAGATCAACAATTAACATACAGAGGTAGAAACTGAACTGAGGCTTAATCCAACAATCTTTAAGTCTACGGATTAGTAACACGTGATCCTGATGGAAAGAAGAGATAGCCTAGTTCTTAATCCCCGTAGAAGAGAAGATGATGACTCAGATCAGAAGGCCATGAGGTATAAGGAGTAAAAAGAGCCTTACGTTCCATCCCACAATCAATTCCCTTATATAACTAAAGAATTTCTAGACTCAACTTCGACCAGTTTGGCTTGGTAATCCTACAGGCAGTCAAGCTCTGATACCAACGCTGTCAGGACCCCGACTCAATGCCACATCGATCTAGCATGTAACACCTCATATCACTTTGCGGCCTCACGCACGGTATTCCCACGGGTGTCGCCTTACCTTTGCCCGGGACCGTTTGCGCCTTTTGGCACACGTATATGACAGTGTTGCTAGCATCCATATGATAAGGAGCCCGGGCTGACATGGCTAGTCGTAAACCCAAAGTGGCACTAACTTACAGGGACAGGCATCCATGACCCAACATCGAACGTGTCGGTCATCAGCGAGTGAATCCAGGCTGTAGCACTGGGCTAGCAGGACTCCGGTGAACCGGGCTGTAGCGGGCTAACAGGACTCCGGTATTCCTCGCGTGACATTTCCCCGAAGGGACAGACACAGGAACGAAGAAGGACACATGCCGGCCAGCCTAAGTGTTCCGGAGCAGTAGCAAGCTACCAAGGCTCAAAAGAAACACTAGGAGACATTTCCCGGTAAGAGAGGCTACTAAAGATAAACAACTAGATAGTCAGATCCCACACATACCAAGCATTTCAATAACATACACACAATATGCTCGATATGTGCAATACAACATGGCATCACAAAATGACTCTACGACTCAAGTATTTATTCAATAGGCTCCGAGGAGCGAGATATTACAAACAGGGGTCTCACGACCCAACATTCAGAGCATACAAATCAAAGCACAAGCGGAAGCTATCATGTCTGAGTACAGACATCTATAAATGAAAAAGGCTGAGAAGCCTGACTATCTACCAGATCCTGCCGAGGCACAAGATCGTAGCTGAGGTAACAAGCTAAACGTCGAAGTCCACGCGAAACTACTAGTGAGACCGAAGTCTCTCTGCAAAACATAAAATAGGCAAACGTGAGTACAAATGTACCCAGCAAGACTTACATCAGAACTAGCTACAGATGCATCATTATCAACAAAGGGGATGGTGGGGTTTAACTGCAGCAAGCCAGCTTTGACTCGGTGGCTATCCTGAACTATGACTGTAAGCGACTCTTTTGAGGTGGCGCACACGAGTCCACATATTCACCATATCAATACACCACTATGGATCCGCTCCCGTCTCCCTACGAGAACGCCATCCATAGCACTCACGCTTATCTTGCGTATTTTAGAGTATCCACTTTCACTTGTCTATGAACTGATATAAGCAACCCAGAAGTCCTTTTCCGCGGACACGGCTATTCGAATAGATGATGATAACCCTGCAGGGGTGTACTTCTTCACACACGCTCTCACCACTTACCGCCGTTTACACGACATGTACTCGGCAACCTTCAAGCGGAAGCCCAACGTGGGTGTCGGCCACGGCCTGCCTAAACACTCGAGTCTCTAGTCCAGGTTTATCGCCTATTCGGGTTCCATCCATGAGGAGATCCGGCCGGAGTTTCGCTCACAGCCCCAAACGATGTGAACAGGGTTCCGTGACACCAAACGGGCGCCCGGTATACCCGGCCACGTGCCTACCGCATCACAGCCCACCCCTACGGTCAGCGCTGCGCACGGCCTCCAGCATACTACAAACACCAGAAACTACTTGCAACTCCTGGACAGAGGACAAGGGTGATTAAGAAGCCGAGAGGGTCCATTGGTTTCGGGCCCAATGCGTGGTAGTAGCTGAATCATGGATCACCAACACAGAACTTAGTTCCTGAGGACGGCTGCAATGAGACAACCCACCATGTACTCCTACATGGCCTCTCACCGCTACCTTTACCAAATCGTGTTCACACACTTAGCTCACACACAGTAGGACAGGTTCACACGCCTCTGATTCATCCCCGATGAATCAGACCTGACTCGACTCTAAGCAGTAGCAGGCATGACAAACAATCATGAATGAGTAGGAACAACAGGGCTCAAACAACTCCTACTCATGCTAGTGGGTTTCATCTATTTACTGTGGAATGACAGGTCATGCAGAGGATAAAGGGGTTTAGCTACCGCAGCAAGTAACAGTTGAATCGGTGTTGTCCTAATGCATTAAAAGAGAGCAGGAGCGAGAGAGTAGGATTGTATTGGAATGAACAAGGGGGTTTTGCTTGCCTGGCACTTCTGAAGATAACATTGAGTCTTCATCAGTGTCAACGATCACATCATCGGTATCACGTCTATCGAGAGGGGACAAATACCGGCAAACACAGAAGAAACACAATCAATGCAATGCACAATATGATGCATGATCATGACATGGCAAAATGAATGTGTTTTGGGCTAATGCACCTAAAACCAGATTAAATGAAGTTGGTTTGAATCCAAGATTCAAATTCAAACTCCATATGTGGTTATTTAAATGTCATTCACTTCATTTGCCCTAAACAGTAGTGATAAGTTGTTCTAACATGCATGAAAATGGTACAGATGGATTCCTTGAATTTTTCTGATAATTTTTCATATATAATTTATTTAATTTGGAGTTACGGTTAATTTTCTATGATTTATTGAAGTTTTTACAATTTTCTGGAATTATTAAATCATTTAAGATTTATTTAAATTCCAGAAAGGAATTATTGCGTCAGCATGACGTTGGCATGACGTCACAGGTCAACAGGGGCTGGTCCGGTCAAACCTGACGTGTGGGGGCCACACGTCAGTGACACAGGTTAGACAGGGGGGGTTAGTTTAATTTAATTAAAGATTAGGGCACTAGGGCCCACATGTCAGTGGCTCTGGGGTTAGATTAGGTGGTGATTAGCTTAAGCTAATCACCTGATGGCGGGGGCCCACCTGTCAGTGTCAGCAGAGGGGGTAGTTAAAATAAAATAACTAACTAATTAACAGGGGGGCTGGCCCCACCTGTCATCGACCCAGAGGGGGGGGGTCCCGCCGTGGTCAACGTGGGTCAGACCCACCGGCGGCTTGACGCCGGCGAGGCCAGACGCGGTGGTGCGCGTCGGAAACCAACTACAAGGGCTCTTTTGGCGCGCAGGGAGCAGCTACGGGGAGAGGGTGGAGTGGCGCATCCAACGGTGGCGGTGGCGGAGGCTGGGGTGGCCGGAGCTGCCGGCGGCGAGCTCTTTTGCGGCTGCCGGAGCTCGGGCAATCTCGGGGTGGCGTTACAGAGCACGGGAGGAGGCGTTGTGGGGGTCTACGGGTTCATGTCATCGTGCTGAGCACGATGGTGCACTCAGGTGGGAGCTCCAGTGGCTCTGGCCACGACGGCGACGAGGCACGGCGGCGGCGAGCTTCGGCCGTGGTGGAAGAAGGAGCTAGGGGACGAAATCAGGTGCGGGAAGTGAGGGGAAGAGAAGAGGAGCTCACGGGGAGTCGGACGAGACGCTAGGTGGGCTCGGGGACGTCCTGTCGGCGGCGAATCGAACGGCGGCGATTTCCGGTGGCCGAGGAGGGGAACGGCGACGTGGGCGGCGATGCAGGGCTCCCGGCGTCATGTGAGTTGGTGGAGACGGAGAGGAAGGCGCGGTGGTTCCTCTGGAAGCATCGCTGGGGCGAGGGGTGGACACTGGCCGCGGTGGAGCTCGTCGGTGCTCTCGGTTGCTCGTGGTCGATCGTGAGAGAGAGAAAGCAGAGGGGGATAGGGACGGAGGTAGAGATACGGGAGAGTGAGAGAGTTCGTGGGGGCCGCGTGGCGTCTTCAGGGAGTAGTGGAGGCAAGCAGGGAGGCAGGAGGTGGCCGAAGCAGGGAGGAGGTGGCCGGGGCGCGTGGCCGCGCGCGCCGGGCGTGTGCCCGTCCTCCTGGCAGAGGAGGAAGGCGACAGGGGAGGGAGGCGGCGGTGGGCTGGGCCAGCTGGGCCGGTGGGTGGCGCCAGGTAGGCTGCGGTAAGTGGCCCAGGTAGGCTTCTGTTCTTTTTAATTTTTTTTCTCCTGTTTTGTTTTATTAATTTATTTTGCCACTGTTTTGAATTTTAAAATAATTCAAACAATGCCAAAAACTCCTCTGAATATTTTATATTGCTAGATGGACTTTTCCAAAAGCTTATAAAATATTTCAGGGGTATTTGAAATTATATTCTAATTATATGAATATAATTCAAATTCAAATAGCTAATGAATTAAATCCAAAGTACCAAAAATAAATCCTTAAAAATGTTCAATATTTTGGTTGGGACCAGAACCCTTACCAAAAATTATCAAACATTTAAGAAGAGCATTTTGGAGCAATGGATGAGATTTCTAGGGTTTTTGCCCCTCTTTTATTTAGGGTTTTGAGGCTTCCAAAATTCCTCAGTTCAAGTTTCAGAATTTAAACATGATGCACACATGAGCTAGCCTAGAGCATTACCAGAAGCTAGGGATGTGACATTCTTATAAACCAAGGGACTTTTCTGCAAAATCGCTAGCGACGACGGACGACAGAAATCCAATTCTCTTTATTATTAGGTAAAGATTTCCTGGTTGTTTTGGCCCTTGAATCAGCATGCTCATGTGAATGTACTTCGACTTCATGCACAATCAAGGGGAAGGTTGTACATCCATACAAACACGGGCCATGTGCTATGGTTGGTGTTCTGGTTGCCAAACGGATTCATGCCATCAGTACACGCACCGAGCATGATGTTCCTTGCATCACATTCGAAATAGCGATAGAAGTTGTTCAACGCTCTCCACTGGCATCCATCCTTGACGTGTCTCAGCATCGGAACATCTCCATCGTCGGGATTCTTCCTCTCCCCGTGCCAGCGCATTAGCTTTGCTTCCTTGGGATCTAGGAAATACCGCTGGAGATGGGGAGTGATCGTTAAGTACCATACAACTTTCTGGGGACATTTCTTCCCGGCCTTCTTGCATCGAGAAGCATTGCACACTGGACAGCTTTTTTTCCCCGCGTGCTCCTTCCGATAAAATATGCAATCGTTGATGCATGCATGGTATCTAACGTGCGGCAGATCAAGAGGGCACACGATCTTCTTGGCCTCATCAACACTAGTAGGACATAGATTCCCTGTGGGAAGAACATCCTTTAGGTACTTGAGATGCTCATCGAGGCTAGTTCGGTCCATTTGTTTTTAGCCTTCGTCTTCAGGAGTTGGAGCGTGAAACTCAAGCGGGTCACCTCAAGATTGCAACCATCATACAATGGAGTGTTCGAGTCTACCACCAGTTGCTCCAGCTTAGCCTCCTCTCTAGAAGTAGCTCTCTCAGTACTCGTCTCCTTGTGAAGTAGTGCTTGAACATGAGGGCCCCACACGACTGAACTTAGTACCGACAAACTCTGCTGCGTGGAGTCCATGTTCTCTCCGCCGCCATGACCGGCCCCTTCTCCTGCGCCATGCCCAACCCCTTCTCCGCCGCCATGTCTGGCCTCTTCCTCGCCGCCATTATCGATCTTGTCTTCGTCTTGCCCGTGTCATCATTGCCTGCCCCATCGGCGTCCTCAACATCGTCATCCTCATCTTCAATTATCCACCGAGTATAGCCATCCATGAAACCAGTCATGAGCAGGTGCGCTTTGACACAACCATTGTCATAAAGGTCGAGCCAAACTATTCCTTTGCATTTTCGACACGGACATAAATCCTCTGTCCGGTTATTTTCTTTCATGTCCTGCACCACCGACTGCAACCACCTGTACACCAACGTTCCACTGATCATCATGAACGTCTGCACGGTAATAATAAACAAATTATTATAAAAATGTGTGCATGCATCAAAGTCATACAAAAAGTCGGCATGACCTTCCCTAAAAATAGGACATATAGATCTAGAGTTTGCCCGGAATTCGCCGAAACGGAAATAAATCGACATTTCGGCAAAACATAGGCAACTCAAAAGCACAATTTGGCGTCAACTCATGCCACACACACAATTTCCATCATATCGCCCAATTATCATATCACACACATATAGACATATTTCCATTTTGCAAAAGCATGAAATTTTAATCACCTCTATCTCGAGAGTGAGCACACAGCGGAGATGATGATGTAGGGAGATCAAAAGTGCACAAAACTCTTCTTGACAAAGATAGATCTAGTTAGGGGGCAAATAGGTCACTTAACTAAATGCTACATCTACCTAGCTAGCTAATTTGGGAGGAGACAACTTCAACTAGTGGAGGGGGAAGGAAAAGAGAAAGGAGCATTAATGGAGGTGGTGTAGTTATCTAGGAGTAATGAAGAGAGAGAAAGGCAGGTAGAAGAGGGAGAGTAATGGGAGAGAAGTATTGAGGAAGAAGAAGAGTGAGAGAGGGAGGATGTGGGAGGTAGGGGAAAGGGAAGAGAGGAGACGGGGAAGGGGAGGACGGGTGGGAAAAGGTGGTGGTGTACTGCGTCTTAGCAGTAGCGCGGGAGGAAAACACGCTACTGATAAGAGCGTAGCAGCAACACGCTTTTCTCACACGCGCTACTGCTAAGTGGGGCCAATTATGTGGCCAATTTCAAAATTAGCAGCAGCGACCGGAGTAAAAAGTGCACTAGTACTATTGCATTAGCAGTAGCGCACGTCGTGATAATGCGCTGCTACTAAACTTAGGTTGGTGGGTATTGTCGGTCGATTTTTGTAGCAGCGCGGTTTAGCCCGCACGCGCTACTGCTAAATTTGTATCAGTAGCGAGTTTTGTTACCCGCACTACTGCTAATTAGCAGTAGCGCTTCTTTTTGTGTCGCGCTGCTGCTAAGATTCTGTGTATAAGATTTTCCCTAGTAGTGTTATAGCTAACCTTGTTGTATGAGTGACTAAGTGATGACTATGTATGACATGCCAACATCAGATAGCCCAACACACCATGTGAATTCTCAAGGGCGTGACCGCAAGAGCGAGGCGATGGTCGTGGTAGGCGCGAGCATGATATGGGATGCTGGTAGTCCTTGGATCTGAGATCGAATGGTCGCATGCTAAGTTGCTGAAACTTTGCAGAATAACCCTCCAGGACAGGATATTCACCCATAGGTCTAGAATCGCGCCATGCAACCGTTCGATCTCATATCCAAGGGCTCTCAGAAGCCCGTATCGTGGGAGAGAATGGAAAGCCCTGCCGTTCGCATGCCCCACTCAACATTTTTACGATCGGAAAACTGCTAGCAGTTCGCTCCTACTCGTCCCCAGCCGCCCTTTAACATTACGATAGTTCGCTCCTAGTCATCCCGTCCTTACACATTACAGCAGTTCCACTAATACTAACCCTCCTCCCAAATCCATGGCGTCCCAAATCTCCATGATCAGCGGTGAGTACAAGGTTAGAACCATCACCGGCGATGAGTACGACGTCATCTACACCCATTCTTCCGTGACGGTGAAAGGATGCCCTGCTCGCTTCAGATGCATGTTTGAAAACTCAAAGCAAGAGTAGGTCGCTAGGCTAGATGTTGAGTGCACCACAGTCCTGGACAAAAGAGAAGAAACTAAAGGAGGAAGAGAAGAAGAAGCCCGCCGTGATCCAGGTTTGGGTGCATAACTTTTTTGACTATGCATAGTAGGGCAAAACCCCACTGCAATTTTTATATTATTTCAGAATAA
The DNA here is from genome assembly GCF_018294505.1 of Triticum aestivum. NCBI lineage: Eukaryota > Viridiplantae > Streptophyta > Magnoliopsida > Poales > Poaceae > Triticum > Triticum aestivum. Next base: position 198,230,341 of record NC_057801.1, on the reverse strand, counting down.
AAAGGTCTAGCAATACAAAGAGGCTTGAGATAAGCCAGAAGAAAAGGGGAAAAACCACTAGCTACTAAAAATTACAAGACAAGGCCGTCAAATTCCTCGCGTGCATAACTTGTGCTTGGTCTATCACATATGCCATGCCGATGTTGAGTGCGGGGAATTTAAGAACTTCCTCGCGGACGGACTAGTCAAATTCGTTTCTGTAGACTTTATGGACGACAACGAAGTCCTGGGTCGGATAGGCCTTGTTGTAGGACAGCCCTTGACCTCCATAGGAATGTTTTGGTGTCCTCCTGTCAGCCTTCAATGCTGACCCTGGCAGCAGCCATGGTTGATCCTTCGTACGATAAACTGACGAAACCTCCATACAAGTTTCATCGTGCATGGGAGTGGAATGTACTATATAGAGAGCACATCAATTACACTGCAATGGATGCCTACCTTTGTTTCAATATCTACAAGGGTTGGATGAAGACTGAGAGCCAAGTGTGTGGTTCAAGCAAAGAAGTATCGGCCAAGAGGAAGAGGGACAAGGACGAAGTCGACCACGTGGACGAGGAGTCCGAGTAAGGTGGCAGTGTTGTTTCTCATGGTGGTTGTAATGCAGTGTTTACCGGATTAGTTGCTTAGTTTAATTTTAGGGTGCTTCATTTTATTTGAGGGGTATGTTGTGCTGAGCCCCCGGCAGAACTATGTTATGTTCCTTCTCGTTACTTTAACTCTTCAGTACGTACATACTAGTATTTCTTACAGCTCATCTTTTAGTTGGTATAGTACTACCACTCGTTTCTTCACATTATCTACGTACAATATATATGGCCAACATCACACAGCCAGCAGTTTAGTTATCAAAGAATTTTAGGGTGCTTAAATTTATTTGAGGGGTGCGTTGTGCTGGACACCATTATTGTGACTCAAATCTGTTTTGCCATGTTATTGTCGGTGTTCTAGATACGGGGGTACCTAGACTTGCCTGCCTACGGCCCATTGCATGGCTCCATCAACGTCCTAGTACGGCCCAGCTTCAACATCGACAACTCAAGACCCTCACGAGGGGCCAAGCCTTGCGAGGCGGACAACGCCAAGACCTCCAAAGGGATCAGCCTTCTCAGGCTGGCTCTCGAGGGGCGGAGAGTTCTATGCAAGGTGTACCTCAGGAGGCTCAGCTGACGTGAGCCATGACGACCAAGGCCATGCGGGCGCTAGTGGGCGCAGAGTACCACTTTCCTCTTAAGTGCAAAGGAGGCAAGCCACAGGCGTGGAGTCCCGAGGAATCAGCCAAAGGTTTCCATTCTGGTGCAACAAGACCAAGACCGCCAGGACGGCAGGACGGAGGTCATCACCGTGCCCACCGCGGCGTCACGACTAGAGGCTTTTCGCAGGCGAAGACCACTTTAGTCAGGATATGATGTACTACTTGTCCCCCTTCAAATCTGGCTGTTGTGGGATCCCTTCCCGCCAACATTTGGGAAGAGGACCAAGGCCATTATAAATAGGACTTAGCCACCACCATAGAGGGGGACAAACAGATCAGATCCATTGCCACCCTACCACCTCACCAGCTCTCTTGAGCTCAAGAACATCTCACCTCCTGAGGCTAGTTCATCCACTGTATTAGTTCATCCTCAACCCTTCGAGGCAATCCACCAAAACGCTGGAGTAGGGTATTACACCGCAGGGTGGCCCGAACCAGGATAAACTACTGTGTCTCTTTGTCCCCTTTGAGCCCGATGCGCTAGGCCTAGAGGAACGCGAGTACGCAGGCTGGGTAGGTTTGAGATCTCTGCACACACCCCAGAGTTCGAACCTATCAAGGATTTGCGGAACCCGAAACCCGACATTTGGCGCGCCGAGTAGCGGTGCGTTGGGGATCCGCTGCTCCGTCCGTCACACCATGCCGCCGGCTTCAATGGCGGGCGCTCCTTCGTCGACTCGACCATCGCGCGCCTTTGAGGGAGCCAAGGGGCTCCACGCTTTCATCCCCTCCTTGCGATGGGTGGAGTGGCCATCTAAGTTCAAGCCAGAGATGCCGCCACGCTACGACAGCGCGGAGGACATGACCGACTTCCTCCAGGCGTACAAGGAGTCAGTCTGGGCGGCCGACGGAGATGACAAGGTGAAGGCCAACTGGCTCCCCATGGCCCTCGTAGGCGCACTGCGCTCCTGGTTGCTCAACCCGCCGGAGTCCTCTATGGCCTCCTGGGAGGAGTTGCATGGCCTCTTCATCGTGCATGCACTTCGCGGCACCGATGCCTCCTGAAAGTGCAACTATCCCTGGGTGATTTTGGTAATTCCTAACAACATATATCTCATTGAGCTAATGCTACTTCAAGATAAATATTTCAGGAAAGCTCAATGATTGGCAAGGCATGGATGAGAAAAGTGGATCCCTCAAAATGCTAAGGACAAAAGGATTGGCTCAAGCTCAAAGCACAAGACTCTACATTTTCTATTTTAGTGATCCAAGATCACATAGAGTCTATAGGAAAAGCCAATACTATCAAGGAGGGATGAGGTGTTGCTTAATGGCTTCCTTGCTCAAAATGCTTAGTGATATGCTCCAAAGCTCTCAACTACTTCCTCACATCCACATATGACCTAAACCAAAAGGCCAACTCGGCCCCACCAATTCTTTCTATTCGGCGCCACCGAGTTTAGATGTCATAGCCACTGCCACAAACCCTAGGAAAATCGGACTCACCGATAGGGATCTCGGTCTCACCAAGATGGGATTTCATTTTCTTTGTTTCCCTTCGTAACATTTCGGTCCAACTGAGATGAGTGATCGGTCCCACCAAGACTACAATGCAAACTCTCTGTTTTCCTTTCGTAATGTTTCGGGCCAACCGAGATGAGCGAATTGGTCCCACCGAGTTTGCCTGACCAACCCTCTGTGTGTCCATTACCAAAATCGGTCTCACCGAGTTTGTGTAATCGGTCTCACCGAGATTACGTTATGCCCTAACCCTAACCATATCGGTCCTACCGAGTTGCATGTCAGTCCCACCGAAAATCCTAACGGTCACATTATTTGCTAAATCGGTCCGACTGAGTTTGACGATTCGGTCCCATCAAGATTGGCAGGTTGTGTGTAACGGTTAGATTTTGTGTGGAGGCTATATATACCCCTCCACCCACTCTTCATTCATGGAGAGAGCCATCAGAACGTGCCTACACTTCCAACATGCATTTTTTGAGAGAGAACCACCTACACTTGTGTTGAGGTCAAGATATTCCATTCCTACCATATGAATCTTGATCTCTAGCCTTCCCCAAGTTGCTTTCCACTCAAATCTTCTTTCCACCAAATCCAAATCCTGTGAGAGAGAGAGTTGAGTGTTGGGGAGACTATCATTTGAAGCACAAGAGCAAGGAGTTCATCATCAACACACCATTTGTTACTTCTTGGAGAGTGGTGTCTCCTAGATTGGCTAGGTGTCACTTGGGAGCCTCTGACAAGATTGTGGAGTTGAACCAAGGAGTTTGTAAGGGCAAGAAGATCGCCTACTTCGTGAAGATCTACCCTAGTGAGGCAAGTCCTTCGTGGGCGACGACCATGGTGTGATAGGCAAGGTTGCTTCTTCGTGGACCCTTTGTGGGTGGAGCCCTCCGTGGACTCACGCAGCTGTTACCCTTCGTGGGTTGAAGTCTCCATCAATGTGGATGTATGATAGCACCACCTATCGGAACCATGACAAAAACATCCATGTCTCCAATTGCGTTTTCCTTCTCAAACTCCTCCCCTTTACCTTCATATGCAATTGTTTTACATTCCACTGTTGTACTCTTAGAATTGCATGTGTAGGTTGATTGCTTGACTTGTTCTAAGTTGCTAAAATCTGCCAAGAACTAAAATTGGGAAAAGGCTAGATTTTTATTTGGTCAAGTAGTCTAACCACCTCCCCCCCCCGCCTCTAGACATACTTTCGATCCTACACCTCCTGTCGTCGCAGCCCTCCTAGGTGACTCGTAGGCACCACCCTCTGACCGGCACATCAAGCAGTTCTACCGCCAAGTGAGCGCTGCCAGGGTGATCTCGGGGGATCCTCCGGGCTGGGCAGCGCCTAAGGCCGACCTCTCCTTCGGCCCAGAAGATCATCTAGCGACCACGACGGGAGCGGGCACGCTCCCGATGTTCTGCACCCCCACCATCTGTAATGTAGCGGTCACCAAGACCCTCGTCGATGGCGGAGCCATCCCTAATGTGCTCTTTGCGGAGGCATTCGGCCTGCTGTGCATGCCCCCTAACCGGCTCCGCCCCACCAATTCCTTCTCTGCGGTCGGCAGTGGCTTCACCAGTCCCCTGGGGCAGATCTGTCTCCTCATCACCTTCGGGACCCGTGACAACTACTGCACCGAGCTCATCGACTTCGACATCTCCCGGATCGACCTGCCATACAATGCCATCCTTGGGTACCCCGCGCTGGCCAAGTTCATGGTAGCAACTCATCCAGCCTACAACCTCATGAAGATGCCAGGTAGCAATGGTGTCCTCACGGTGGCAGGGGACACCAAGGACGCGCTGCGGGTTCTCAAGCTCACCTTCAGGTCCACGGCGTCCGTGCTGCCTGGCGAGAAAGGGGGCACCTGAGGCCCCAGGGGCGGCACCGGCCAAGAATAAGCAGATGTTCTCCCAAGACCGAGCAGAGACAAAGCAAGTGCCGGTTGATGAAGATGGGGCATCGGGCGCCACTTCACCATAGGAGCTGGCCTCCCTCAAGACCAAGAGAAAGCGCTAGCCAGCTTCTTGCGCGCCAACAAGGAGGTGTTCGCATGGGAGCCCAAGGACCTGGTCGGGGTTCCAAGGGGAATAATCGAGCACCACCTGAAGGTATGCCCAAACGTGCGCCCAGTGAAGCAAAAGGCCCGCCGGCGGTCCATCGAGAAGCAGGCACTCATTGTCCAAGAAACCCGCAAGCTGCAGGATGCTGGGGTCATCAGGGAGGTACGGTACCCAAAATGGCTGGCGAATCCAGTCGTCGTCCCCAAGAAAGGAGGGAAGGAATGCATGTGTGTCGACTTCACCAACCTCAACAAGGCTTGCCTGTAGGATCCCTTCCTGCTTCCCCTCATCGACCAAATTGTTGACTCCACCGCCAAGTGCGACCTGTTGTGCTTTTTGGACGCTTTCTCGGGCTACCACCAGATCAAGATGGCAGTAGAAGATGTGGAGAAAACGGCGTTCCTGATCCCCTGTAGGGCGTACTGCTACACATGCATGCCTTTCGGGCTGCGCAATGCCGGGGCTACCTTCCAGCGGCTGATGCATATTGCCCTAGGCAAGTAGCTCGGGAGAAATGCCGAGGCCTATGTTGATGACATAGTGGTAAAGTCTCTAGAGGCAAGGACCCTGATTGAGGATCTGGAGGAGACATTCGCTAGCTTGCACAAGGTGGACCTGCGGCTCAACCCCGAGAAGTGCATGTTCGGAGTTCCCTCTGACAAGTTGCTAGGCTTTCTGGTATCGCATAGAGGGATCGAGGCAAATCCGGAGAAGGTCAAGGCAATAGAAGACATGAGCCCTCCGCAGACGCTCAAAGAGATACAGAAGCTGGCGGGCTGAGTGACCTCGCTGGGGCGCTTCGTCTCCAAGCTGGGGGAATGCGCCCACCCATTCTTGAAGCTGATGAAAAAGAAGGGGCCGTTCGAGTGGATCCCTGAGGCTGACGCGGCCTTTCAAGACCTCAAGAGATACCTGACCAGCCCTCTGATGATGGTGGTGCCTCGCCCTCTTGAGCCCCTAGTACTCTATCTGGTAGCCACCCCTCACTCTGCCAGCGCCGCTCTGGTGGCGCTAAGAGAGGAGCACACGATCAAGGACCCACAACAGGTCGCACGATCACCAAGCAAGGCGTGGCAGTCTCAGGACGGTGGTCCTGGGCCTCGGCAGATCCAACAACCAACGCCCCTTGGCTGGGGGGACTCCTGAGGCCGACACTCGCGAGGCCGCGCTTGGCACGACAGAAGGCGGGACCCCCGAAGGCCCGCTTCCTCAAGAAGCACAAGACCTCACCAACACCTCTTCCCTCGTTGAACACCCAGTCTACTTTGTCAGCACGGTGCTACGGGAGGCACTGGCGCGTTACCCTTTGCCACAAAAGCTCTTACTCACGCTCCTCGTCACCTCCCGAAAGCTGCACCACTACTTCCCAGGACACCCCATCAAGGTCATTTCAGCCTACCCACTGGAGAGGGTGCTCCGGAGCCCTAATGCCATCAGACGAGTTGCGTAGTGGAATATCGAGCTTCAGGTGTTCGAGCTAGAGTTGAGCACCACCAGAGTCATCAAGGGTGCGGACCTTGCAGATTTCGTGGCAGAATGGTCTGACGCCCTTGACCGTGGAGTGAGCAAGGACTACTCCCTCTTGCCCAGGGACGAGGAGCCAGACTGGTGGATCATGTACTTCGATCACGCGTTCGCACGACAAGGCGCGGGGGCTGGGGCCGTCCTCATCTCACCCGCCAAAGACAAACTCTACTATGCAGTGCAGCTCTATTTTCAGTAGGACGAAAAGGTCTCCAACAACATCGTAGAGTATGAAGGCTTGCTCGCTAGCCTCAGGGCCGCGGTGGCGCTGGGGGTGAAGCACCTCACCATCAAAGGAGACTCCCAGCTCCTCATCAACTTTTCCAACAAAGAGTACACACCCAAGGATGAGCACATGGAGGCATACCTGGAAGAGCTACTCAAGATGGAGAAATGTTCCTGGGCTTGGAACTGCAGCACGTGCCGCAAGGAACGAACAAGGAGGCAGACGACATCACCAAGAGAGCATCCCGGAGGCTCCCTGAAGAACCAGGGGTGTTTGAGGAACGACTCTTCAAGCCATCGGCGGCTCCCCCCACCACACCACCTGCACCGCCTCAGGAGGATCTACCCCAAGCACCAGCAACCGGCACCCCAGCATGCGGCCTGCCCTTAGGGGCCCGCCTGCTCCTCGCGCTCCAGCCTTAGGAGAGGTGCTGGACCAAAGAGTTCAAGACATACCTACTTCAGGGGACCCTACCGGAGAAGGAGGAAGATGCCGAGCGCGTGGCTTGTCAGGCCACCGCGTACTGCATCTGTGACGGTGAGTTGTACCGCAAGAGGCCCAATGACGTTTCGTTATGATGCATCTCTAGGGAGCAAGGGCTTGAGCTGCTGGCGGACATACACGGTGGGGATTGCGGGCTTCATTCCTCATCACGCACTCTTGTGGGCAAGGCGTTTCGCAGTGGCTTCTATTGGCCCATTGCACTCAATGAAACCACAGAGCTGGTGCGCTCCTGCGAAGCATGCTAGTTCCACGCCAAGAAAATCCACCAGCCTGCACATGGCCTCCAGACTATTCCGCTCACATGGTTGTTCGTAGTCTGGGGGCTGGACATCTTGGGGCCGTTCCCTCGAGCGCCAGGGGGCTACCGCTGCCTTTACGTCTCCATCGACAAGTTCACCAAATGGGCAGAGGTAGAAGCCGTCCGCACCATCCCAGCTCTCCATCAAGATACCTGGTCGTGGCATTGCAGTGCTTTTGGATCCCTCGAGCAGTGCGCCACACACCCTTATGCGATTCAAATTGTCCCCACGGGCACCATGGCCCCCACAGCCATCAACACCGACGGGAGCCGCGGCCCCGTGGCCATCAACACCCGTTCCTACCGGGATGCGACGCCCCGCCCTCGAGTCAAGGAGCTCCAGTGTGGTTCGGTCCTCGGGCGGGCGCGCGTGCAGTGCATTCCTTGGTGAGTCCCACGACCACTGCTGCGGGAGACCTCGCCTCCACTCCGGCGAGCACCACGACGACCATGCCGTCAAGAGCCTGGAACACATCATACGACCACAGCATCCTTACCTCCTCCTTCCAACAACGGCGTCGGTGCAGTTCGGCAGGGAGGCCATTTTAGCTTAGTGGTTTTTGGTTTCAGACTCTCCCGCTACAGTGCGCGCGTGCACTTCAACTTGTCTGTGTCCCGGTGTAGTGTACATTTTGCCCATCAGCTTGGTTGTGTATGTGTTGTGATGTTTGGTGTTGGGATTGCTTCGTTGCAGTGCACGCCCGTTTCAGTCAAAATTGCAACGATGTGTGCTGCGGCAAGGCCATCAACTAGTCTCTGTTAGTAGGAGCTCATCCCGCATCTGCAAGACCAAAGTGCACTGCATTTGCATGCCGACGCCATTTTTTGTAGCCGCACTGCAAAAAGAAGCTTTTGCACTCGCTTCTATATTATATGTAGGTCACTCGCTCAGTCACTGTGGTCCACTCCCTTGGTCAACGCGCGTAAAAAAACTTAGAAAATAGGGGAAAATAATATCTCAAAGAAGCTCGCTTCTATATTAGATGTAGTTCACTCGCTCAGTCACTGTGGTCCACTCGCTTGGTCAACGCGCGTAAAAAATTAATAAGTATAAAAAAAGACAACAAAACTCATGAGGATCACTTTTGATAGTGTTGCGGTTCACTTTCGGGAGTGTTGCGGTACACTCTCGTTCAAAAAAGACTTGAAAAAAAGACAACAAAAATTGCGCGAGAAAATTTTACGTCCGACAAAAAGAAATCAAGAAGTTCGTTTTCCCGTATGATGCAGTGCGGTTTCTAGTCTGAAAGCAGTGCGTTCTTCTGTCCGATGCAGTACATACGACGATTTTTGTCTCGCGAAAAACAGAGTGTCCGCTTTTTCGGTAAAATCAAAACTGCTCTTAAACCGTAAGGAATCAGAGAGTGTGTTCTACATGAAAAAGTTGCATCTCATCGATATCTTTCCAATGGCATATGATTTGAATTATTCCGACTAGTGCTTAAGAATTTCATGAAAAAATGACCGCTGCCTCTCGTTGTCAGCAACACGATTTTCAAAATTAACTAAAAATCGTAAGGAATCTCAAAAATATTTCAACATATGAAAGTTGCCCCTCGTCCGTAGCTTTCGAATGGCATATCACACGCCTCGTTTCGACAAATGGTTCAAAAACTGGAGCGAAAACAGTACGAAAATTGCAATAAAATAGAAAAAACAGAATTCCGTGATTTACTAAATTTAAAACTGCTCTTAAACCGTAATGAATTAGAGAAAATAATATATATGAAAAAGATGCGCCTCGACAATATCTTTTCAATGGTGTATCATTTGCTTCATTCCGACGAGCGGTTTAGAAAAAAAACGTTCGCTGCCACTCGTCGTGCGTCGCACCGTTTTCAAAACTGCTCTTAAACCGTGAGGAATCTCGAAACATGTTCAACATGGCGAAGTTGCACCTAATCCATAGCTTCTCAACGGTATATTAGATGCCTGTTTCGATAAACGGTTAAAAACTAGAGCAAAAAAAGTACCAAAAAAACACCATGTGTAGTTTTTTCTGACACAAAATTCACTAGTCTGTGTATTGCAGTACCCCTGCTATTGAAAGTGCAGTGCCCTTGCGTTGAGTGTGCAGTGCGAAAGTGTTATTAGAATATTTATTCTGCTAATATTAGCATAATAGATCGGCTGTATATAAAATTGCTCTTAACATAATATTATTGTATTACCCTACTTGAACTGATGGTTTCAGGCGGTTGTACTGATGATTTTCATCTCGCCGAATTGGTCGTCTTCTCGTTGGAATGGGGCGTGTAATATATCGTTGGAAAGCTCTTGACAGCTACATTACAAATATATAGGAATTTCTTGCAAAATTATCACGGTTTAATAGCAGTTTTGAAAGAACCGTTTTTTTAAATCGAAAACGCGAATCGTATTTTGGACTCAATTTTCAAACAATTTGTTGGAATTGAGCAAATAAGTTGGCGTTGGAAAGCTGGTAAAAATCTGCATCTTCCATATATCTATTGTTTTTTCAAATTCTATACAATTTAAAAGTAATTTGAAATACGGTAAATTCTGGACGAAACGTAATTTTGAGATTTTTTGCAAACGGTTTGTCGGATTGACGCAAATGATACGCCGTTGGAAAGCTGTGGGAAATGCACAACTTTTTCGTATTGAAATTTTTCGTAATTCCTTACGGTTTAAAAACAAATTCGAATACGGTCAAATTTGATTTTGAATGCGATTTTTTAAAAAAGTTTGTCGAAACGGGGCAAATAATATACCGTCAGATAGCTATCGGAAATGCAAAACTTATTCATGCTGAACGTTTTCTTAAACTACCATTGAAAAGTAATTTGGAATACGGTAAGACACGTCGTGATATTTTTCCGTCAGAAAAAACAAAGTACTTGTACGGATCTACGTATACGTTTGTACTGATATGTTTTTCATAGAGTAATTTGGAAAGATTTCAGAAAAAGAGTACTTGAACGGATCTTCGTATGAATTTGTACTGAGCGTGTTTTCAGAGACTAGACTTTACTCTGTTTTTTCTGTATGGTTTTCTTCGTAATTTTTCAACGGTTCAGTACTTGAACGGATCTCCATGTGGATTTGTACTGAGCGTGTTTTCACATACTTAGACTTTACTCTGTATTTTCTGTATGGTTTTCCTCATAACTTTTCAATGGATCACGGTACATAATCCTGAACTTACATGGTTTATATCGCTGAACTAAATGATGTTTTAAAAAATAAAATATTTTGTGTGTTTCTGTTTTTTTACTCAACATTATATGCTGGCCTTCTCTCATTTTACGACTTGAACTTTTATCATTTAAATTTTCACAAGGTTTCTTTTTGTTTGAGCATTTTCCCAGAACTTATCTGGGGCGTCGTGTTGAACTTCAATTTTTTTAGTTGTGAACTTGTTGTGCTTTACAATGCGGAAGCTAGCAAATAGGAGATTCACCCAATAGAGGGGCTAGTTACATAGAGCAGCTGTAGTAATACAACTGTCAGATAGGTACCTAGCAGCAACAGCTATGGTTACCAACACACATACACATGAACCGATTACAAACAAACTTGCACACGGCCTGACAAACAAAAAAATACACAAACTGACAAAAAACAGTACACATGAACTGAAATCCCCATGACTAATGGTAGAAATGTGTTGCACCCAGGTTCAGCTATTTACCGAAAGTAGAACCTCTCGGTTTTATTAAATCGAACTAATGTTTAGATGTTCATGATTTTGGCCTACAGATCAGAATACTAACAACACCATATATGTTGAAGGTCGACAATACAAAGTTACATAACAAATTCTAAACACCATATATATTGAAGGTCCCATCAGTATAGAGTTACAAAACAAAATATTTGTCCAATGACAATGTAAGAGTCATGACCAGCAATCACAAACATCACTAGCTTGACCGCGGGCATGTGTGTGCGGCAAGGGGAGGAGATACTCCGATGCTAGATGTGTAGAGACAACAAGCTCATGCGTAGAAGACGATGGACGACTCACGTAGTAGGCCTTGAACTGCTCGTCTGATGGCTATGGATGCAAAATCCTGACCAAAAGATCACATTATTTTCACCAAACTAATCTCTTGAAGTTGCTCCACGACAATCTTTAACCCTCCTACAAGAAAAGCCATTATTTTAAAGTTCATATGAATACCTACAAGCAATGATCACAAACATTTACCGAACATTCTTTTAAAGACTTATGCAACAATAATTAGAACCATAGAAATAGGGTGAAACTATGGTAACTACATTACATATCATCTAGATTCTAGCAATAACCGTTTTGCATGATCATTGGCATTTGGAATAGCATCCAACAACTATTAGAGTTCTATAAGACCGCATCTGTACTTATTTTTGAAGATGTATTTGTACTGCCCAAAAACATAAGCTGAAGCACAAAATAAACACTTAAATATATTGGTGCTCACAGGAATAGTCAAGCACCTAGAGAGCATGTTCTTTTCACATCTTCCCAATTACTCAATTAGAAAGCAGCACATCTACGCATTTTAATAGCAGGAGCAAAGAAAGAGAGAGATTGATATGAGATTGTCGTTGAAGCACGCAAAGGACTCCCATCAGTGCTCAACTTGGTCGGCTGCCAACAACCATGGTGGACTTGCCAGTGGTGGTGCGGCATGGCCAGAGCATGCCGCTGGCTGTGCGGATACTGATATTCCAACGCATCATGTTGGCGCACCAGGGAAATAGCAAGTTTTCCATAAAAAAAATTATCCATACTAGGTAAGACAAAAGCTACAGGACAATACCTTTTCTTCAGCTAGCTACTACATGCTACTGCTCCTCCAGCAATGTAGCATCCCTGTATCCTCCTTGTGCGGCAAAACCATTTGGAGCAACCGCTGCTACCGGTCGACATGTTGAACCACCTATAGGAATCAAAGTGAACTGAAGGGATTCAAACACATCAATGGACACATGTACTACACAATAATTTGCACCTGTACTGTCCATAACAACAAACTAACATAAAAACAATTTATGAAGGAAACAGTTCTTGAAATCGGGTTGAGCTTAAACTGTTCAGATTTTTGAACTCCTCCAGCAATTATACTTGAACTTGCGCGACACATTTTTTGAAAGCAACTAATGTTCAGAATACGCTATTGGAAAGAGGAATGGGGAACACACTAGGACACATAGGCAAGCTTGAACTTGTAGCATCATTGTTTATATTTTTCTAATTGGAGAATAACATGCGACCTTATAGCATTTGATCACTTGAACTTGTAGCAATAGAAATAAGAAATATATACAGCCTCCAACCCGTGGAAATTATAAGAAATTTGTAAATACTAGTACTGCAAACCAACATTTATGAATACTAGTGAACTTGTACTTATGGTATCTCGACATGTGAACTGATTGTGTTACAAGCACACACACGAAAATCAAATGAAGCTGATAGCAGTACATGTCAAAAAGATAATCAACTTCATGTATATTAATTATGAGAAGTTCAAAAAGAAACTTTTTAAAAGTTTGTACTAAAATGGTGCATACTGCATGACATCCGGTGAGTAGGACCATACTATTGAGGACACACACACACATTCATAGAATGAGGAGGCTCTCATTAGGAACATTCAGAGGCATGCATCTGCAAATTGTTGCATTGCTAGTATGGCAAAACAAATATGCCATCGCTACTGCATCATGCAACAGTCTCTGAAAGCTGAGAACAAGGTTGATTTGCATCTACTACTGTCCATTGCTCTCCTCACTTCTCACACACACATGAAAAAGCTATTTAAAGAAAAAGTTTGAGAGAAATATCACCGTAATTAGTCTCTGAAAGCTATGTTCAGAACTGTTCACAAGGATGCCAATGATGAACTGAATCATTTAGTTTTGTCTTCTTCCCTCAGATCTGAATCAAGAGTAGCATCAGTTCAATTCAAATAAAATTGACAGTTCATGAATTTTTGCTAAGCAAGCATACCCCATCACCACATGGAATGCCTCGGTGAACTGCACTCACTCAGTCCCTAAAATCAAAAAAAATTACAGAGGCGGGAGAAAACGAGAAAAAGCTTCTGACCGCTGCGTTGTTGAATGCCCCCTCGTTGAACGGCCTCGGTGGGGGCTATGAACGACCTGGGGGCTGTTTTCTTGTTGCTCGATGACAACCAAAAATAGGGCTTGATTTGTTTCAAGGCAAGTTGGCTGGAGATTTCTTTCTCTCTTTGTATCCAGAGATAATATGTACAAACTATGGCGATGTGTTTGTACTGCCCAAACACACCTGCAAGATAAACTGAAGGGGAGCTCCTTCACCTGCAAGATGAACTGAAAATGCACACTAAGGCTACCTGAAGAACCACCATATATTGAATTGAATATACACAAGAGAAGAAGCATGAATGTCCAGGGTAACTCTATGTTATACAACAATAACTAAGTATATATGTCCATAAGTTGAAAGGTAACAGTCTAACAGACCTCAAGGAGCATTTACCTTCCCATTAGTAAATACATTTACTGTGCGATACATGATTCTGCTATTGAGCAACTGATCCCCAGAGACAAAGAACACTCATCCGACGGACATGCAAATCACTAATCTACAAACTAAATTTTACAGGAATTGACAAAGTACCAATCCACACACATAACAAAGTCCTCCATTTTCACAAAGTACCCACAGTACGTACATGTAAGATCACTACACAAGCAAAGCACAAGCACAAGAACATCTAATACATATTGAATCAATGTTCATTTAGTAGTGAAGTACCCCCAGCCCCTGCAAAGTTTCAAATTTACTTCATCTCCGCATTCTTTGTACTGCACGTGCCACAAATTTTGAACTTTCTAGGTGTTGCAAGCAAAGTTCCTGAAAGTGAACTTTAGATTCGTTCAAACCAAGAAAACCTTCAGCCGTTATACGTCACAAAGAAATCCAGGAACACTAATGTTAATTTAGTGGAGAAATGCGTCCATGAGTATTCAACGCGTTACCCATGAGCTATGTTACGGGAAGAGATACCGCATCCGTCCATTACTGGGAGAAATTCGGGGGTAAAGTAAAGGGCAAACCTTGCTTGGGTTGCCCGCACCGGCTTGCTCATATGCATTGCTGCAGAATGATGGATGGCTGACAGGAGAAATGAGACAATGGATCCCCTCCTCGCTGCCGAACAACTGCGCTTGGCGGTCGCCGGCGAGACAGCAGATGGAATGGATCCTCCTGAGCACCATCTCCGACGCCATGTCTACTCCCTCTCTTCTAGCTTTCCCCTGCTTAGGTACAAGTAGATATACTGAAAAGATTTCAAAAGATGAACTAAAAACAATTGAAGACCTTCAAAAGCACTCAGGGGAGATAACAAAAAACAAAAACGCGCGGGCGACACAGTTACTAGAATCGGGCCATAAGGACTAGAACCAAAACTATCAATATAAGTTGATGTTTTTTTGTAGGTTTTTGGGAATGAGAATCATTGTTTTTTTGCAATTATATAAAAGTTTTAAAATGTGTACTACTCCATAACAAATGTTTATACTGCACATATCCATAAATATTAGCTTTTTATTTGGCAACAAAGAAACATTAAAAAGGATATTTCATTTCTTGTAAGCATATCAACAAACAGCTTGATAGCAGCAGGAATAGAACAAGTTCTTTCTTACCATTGGGGACCTGCCCACTTGCGTGATCTGACGTCCACTCGTGCGAGTAGACCTGACGCACACACCATCGGGGACCTGCACACTGTGCGAGATCGAACTGAGCCCGCTCGTGATGCCAAGGCCGACTGAACTTACGGTCTCTCGAGAGCTCAAGTGATTGTGTTACAAATATATACACAAATCCAAACGAGCTCATGTGAGTGCATATTAAAAAGATAATCGAGTTCATCTATATTAATCGGAGAAGTTCAAACAGAAACTTTTCTTGAAAAATGTACTGTTTTTGCTATAACAACTATAGTCATCTTGCCAACCATGTATATTTAACTGGTCAAAAAGATAATCAAGTTCTTGTATATTAACAAGAGAAGTTCAAAAAGAAACTTTTAATAATTATTATATTCATCTTGCCACCCATTCAGTTTTTGCTGTAACAAAATTCAAACATTTAAAAAGTTTGTACTGGCGTGAGGAAGCCTCACTTCTTTGACAAACACTCTCATGTTCCTTGGCAGTTTTAATTTTGTCTGCACTTACCAGTTTCCCGATTTCAAACTTACAGAATTTTATACCCCAAACTTCTACAGGTTTATTTAATTTCTCAGGAACAAAAAACGAAGGAGTCTAGACTCAAGAATTATAGAAAGCACAAAACCATATGTGTGAACTTATCTGGTGGCTTTTGCTGAACGGAGGAGACGAGATGATGCAGGAGCAAAACCCGACTCCGTGAATATACAGTAGTTATGCTGTCAATACTTCTTTGAAGTTCCGATTTCTTAACCTTCACAGTAGTAATACATGTACTGTGCGATACACAATTCTGTCGTTGAGCAACTGGTCTAGGAACAAAAACACTCCTGCAGTGCACACACCAAATCATCATAAAAATAGAGGCAGCAAGAAGTAATCACCAGCCGCACCTGCACGTGTTTTTTGAGTGAACCAACATAGAGTGAAAGTTGTACGCAAGCATAAACTTCAATACTTCA
This sequence comes from Triticum aestivum, assembly GCF_018294505.1. Taxonomy (NCBI): domain Eukaryota; kingdom Viridiplantae; phylum Streptophyta; class Magnoliopsida; order Poales; family Poaceae; genus Triticum; species Triticum aestivum. The sequence goes on along the minus strand of NC_057801.1, from coordinate 198,214,364 downwards.
TCCTGTTTTTTGTTGAGCACATGTGCGTATATTGGAAAAGAAACTTATTTTGCATAATTTTTTTGTGAGCACAAATGGAACACACTCCTATCTTAAGCATTAGAACGAACACCCACGGGGCACAAATGCCACAAATTCTGTAGTGGCTCAATAAGCATCAAATCCTTCCCAAATTTCTTCAGTTCATGTATAATAGCAGAAGCACCAGCTAATCTGTCACCGCTTACTCACCTCGCCAGACTAAATACTAGTGGTAGAGAGAGGAGGCCGGAGAGCCAATGCACCTGTGCACGCCAACGTAGTTGTTGCTGTGGAGGGAGCAATCCGCATCGCAGGAAAGATACGCGGTGGCAAGACATCGGGAGGGAGGCGGCGGAGGGCGGAGCGGGGGAGGCAGGCGGCGGAGGGTGGCGTTGGGGTGGGAGGCGGTGGAGGGCTGCGCGGGGAAGGCAGGCAGCGGAGGGCGGCGTTGGGGAGGAAGGAGGCGGAGGGCGGCATTGGGGAGGGACGCGGCGTCCGACGACGTGGGGGAGGGAGGCGGCGACCAGCGCGGGGGGCGGTGGTGGCGCGCGGGAGGGAGTTGGCGGCCGGCACGAGGGAGGAAGTCGATGGCCGGCGCGCGGGATGGACGTGAGGAGTCGGTTGGGGCTAGTTGCAGGAGGCAGGGGCGGGGCACGGGTGGATCCATCGGCGGCCAGTCACGGCGCCGCGCGCTCCCTCGCTCTGGTTGACGCCGTTGCTCGCTCAACCGCGACGAATGACTCCGGCGGTAGGAGGTGGGCTAGGTTGGGGTGGGTCGAGTGAAGTAGGCCGTAGGCGCGTCACCCCTATAAGACCCGGGTCGTACAGGGCGATCGTGAGACCCACTTGGGCTGAGGACACCTGGCAAGACCGAATCTCAACGCACGCAGGCTAGTTTCCTCCTGATTCCCGTCAGCCTCGCAGAATCCCCAAATCCCCAGTCCTCTTTCCTTCTCCCGTTCGCTCGCCGCCGCCGCCGCCCACGACCACGACCGCCGGCGGCAGCAGCCATGCGGCACATGGCGCTTCCTCCTCGCCCCATCCGCACATGTCGCCCGTCAGATGCTCTGTCACGTCGCGCGGTCAGTCATGGTGAGGAACAAGAACGAGCTGTTGTCGACGGCGGCGGAGCGGCACGACGGTGCTCATCCTCACAGCAGGCACACCGGCTACTCGTCCAGCCTCTCCATGACGCTGTGGAATCGTTTATGGCGACGAACTATAGGCCACCCATCACACCTTGTGGGGATTGATCCTCTTTAGTGTCGGAAACATGGATCTGAAGATGGATGTGTGTAATGGCAGTGCTTGTCACTGTAAATTCAATTGATTGATGTAAGAATTGTAATTTTTCACCATGTAATCAGTCAATTTTAATTTTTGCCCCATTATAATGGTCGAAGCTCTGGAAGTTGTAAGTTTCAACTGAAACTGGTCTGATAATCCCCTAGGAAAAATGATCTGATGATCAGTTGTATCTGTTTGGTTCTCTTTATTTTCTTGTATCTATCTCTACAACTTTCTGCCATCACTATAAGCAGTATGAACTGCTGATGCCAGGGGCTTCAAATACCAGGAGCAGGCAACTGCAACAATACACATTGCAGATTTTACAGGAGCTTCAAAAGGCTCGGCATTTGTCATGATTCTGTTTATCTCTTTATTCAACAAAGTAGGCAGCAATACACATTTCAGATTGTATTATTGGATATTAAAAAAAAAACTTTATCACAAGAGCTTCAAATACCAAGAGCTTTTATGCACAAGGAACTTCAAATACCAGGAGCTTTTATACAAATACCAGGAGCTTTTAGTCATAGTGTACATCAAATTCATTTATACAATACATTTGCTCCACAATCTGCATCAACTATCCTATCTTAACTTAGAAATTTCTGAAGAAAAATGTACAAAGCATCAACCATCCTAAACTACATGACAGAGGCATGCACAACAGCATATTTGAGTTGGAGATCTGCTGATCTTTTTGCTGGCTCATCTGTCTTCCTTTTGGCTTTTGATGATCATCTTCAGTGTTGACAGAACAACATGTGCCAAGATGCAGCCAGCAGCTCCAGCCCCATGTGCCAAGATGCGTCCAGCAGGTCAAACGTCAAGGTAACCCGGCCACATCCGACAGAGCCAAACTGAGGAGGGTGGCCATGGACGAAGCGCCGGTGGGTAGCAATGGACGAGCAGAGGAGTTTGCGAGCTGCCAGGGCGCCGTGGAACGCGGTCGTGAACGGCAGGGGAGAGCTGCGGGGGGCGCTGGCCGCGGCCGCGGCGAGCTTGCCGGAGAAGCGAGCAAACGAGTTGCGCTGCGGGCGACGGCGGCGGCGGCGAGCGAACGGGAGAAGGAAAGGGGACCTGAGGATTTGGGGAATTCGGCGAGGCTGACGGGAATCAGGAGGAAACTGGCGTGTGTGCGTTAAGATTCGGTCTTGCCAGGTGTCCTCAGCCCAAGTGGGTCTCACGATCGCCCTGTACGACCCGGGTCTTATAGGATTTTTTTTCCCCTTATAGGGGGCGATGGTAACAAAATAATATTTTATTACTGATAACAGAATAGTTCAGCCCTATATATATATATATATACCTGCTAAAGTCAGCGTGCGCGCATTATAATCTACCGTACGCTCTGGCCGCCCATCAACCCACCGGCTGTACGCAGTACTTAGACGAAGCGCGGGCTCGGTCATAAAAGCTACCATAATGAACTTACGACCAGGCCCGCGCGCTTAACCAGGCTCATTTCCTCTGGGAAAAAAATCAGTAGTAACGAGTTATGATCCACGCGCAAGTTAACGATCCCATGCATGCCTACCCCTAGTCCAGTGTAATTGACAATCGTAAAACAGCTCAGCCCAGCCGTTAATTTCTACCATCCAGTAAATTGGGCTTGCAGTAGTAATGATGTTACCATCTAGTAATTGGACTTGCCCAAGTAGTAATGCAATACTATCCTAGTTTTACTAGGTTTACCGTCTAGTAATTGGACCTGTAGAAGTAGTAATGCATTACTACCCTAATTTTACTGGGCTAACCATTGACTCCATACCGTAGTAATCCGTTACTACATTCAAGTGTTTTCTTTTCAACGAAGAAAGCTCTTGTAGTAATGCATTACTACCATGGTTTTTCTAGGTTTACCATTGACTCCATCATAGCGTAGTAATCCATTACTACATGCTAGCAAGGTTTTACGCTTAGGTCTTCAACCAATGATTAGTAAGTGCCTCGTAAACAATCATCGTCCATTACCATCCCTACTATTCCTGTTACTACCAATATATAGTCACCGCAGAGGCGGGATACATCGAATGGTAAAAAAATTAATTGCGTTACTTTTTTACAAACCTCGTTACCCTTAATTAGTATTGCGGTGGAGCGCAGCCTTCTCCGCGCGACCCACGCGCCTAAGCGGCCGGAGCGCACGCTAAGAAGAATGCGCTCTCGCTTACATTAGGGTTGATTTATTATGATAACACCCTTAAGAATTTATTCTGCACATCCGGGGCTTATTCTGCTAACACCCTACCCATCGCTCAAAACACACCCAATCCCCTCCGACCTCCTCCCGCACAGAACCCCGCAGCCCCAATCCTCCTCCTGCCTCCTTCCTCCTCGAGCCGCCGGATCCCCACCCCACCACGCGCCGCTGGAGCCCCGTCTCGCCACGCGCCGCCGGAGCCCCGCCCCGCGCTGCTGGAGCCCAGCCCCATCCCGCCGCTGCCGCCCAGCCCAGGTACCAACGGATCCGGCGACATCCCCATCGCCAGCCACACAATCTCCACCGGCGCAGTGGAGCAGCACCACCACCGTGGCCGTGGGCGTGCGAGGGGATCCCGGGGCTAGTGCGGCCATGGCCTGGAGCTCGCCCCTCCTCCTGCGCGGGGACGCCAGCTACCGCAGAGCCCAGCTACCAACGGGTCCTGCCGGATCCCCAGCGCCAGGCACGCCACCTCCTGTTGCAGTCCTCCCTCCCTGTTGCAGGCCAGGCGTCCCGGGCTTCAAGTGCGCCGGGGCACGCGATGCGGTTTGGCGCGCGTGGCCGTGCAGGTGCATCACCCCCACTCCCAACAACCACGAGCAGCAGCGCGTATGGCAGTGGACACAACCGAGTACCCTTCTCCTCTGCTCCCTTCCCCAGCCAACATCCATCGAGGTGCGTGTGACGTCGTGACGACGAGTTCATTCTCTGTTGGCAAGGTAATGCATTTTTCAGTATGGTGAGCAGTTCCATCAGTGTGGTCGTCCAGCACGCGGGCGTGGGTTTGTAATGTGGTGCCCATCTACGTGCAGCCCACGAGGAGGCGACTGGTACTAAAGATGCTACATCCATGATAGTGGTAAATCCCTTTGCAATTTCAGAATCTGTTTGATTGCTATGAAAACTGTTGTAGTGCCTAATTTTTTAGTGTCGTGCAATCTTTAGTGATGTTCACTTTGTTAGTTCTTCCCTCTAATTCTACGGACGAGCTGCACAGAACTGCAGTCATCCCGAGCCTACCGCCGAGGAGCCGGCGAGCGCGCCCGCGGCGCCACCGCCTACCTCAACCTCGAACCGGGCGACTACTACGGGGACAGCACCGCCGTCTCCTCCCTCGTGCAGGTGCTCCACTGAATGAATCCCCCTTCACCGTCTCCCTTCAGTTTCTCTAACAAGACCGGTTGTATATCTCTAAAGATTGTTGTAAAACCAAATGTGGATAGTACTGCAAGCATATGATGGTAGGGTCGTGATCAAAATTCTGATCTGTCATAGATAGTGCAGGTTCCATGGGTATAATAAGCCATAATGCTGGATATTTGCTCTCCCTTATCTCAACCCCCTAAATTCCTATGTATGTTGAAGTGGCAGAGTATTATCTTACTGAAGTTGGCAATATAAGGGCGTCGGAGGTTTTGATCGTCGTGAGCTTGCTTGCATGAACACTGATAAAACTAAAAATATATTTTGCTCAGCTTTCTTTACTGATAATTTAGTCATACGCATTCAGGTTGACTTTGTGTATAGTCTTGTAAAATTAGTTCATATGCGTGTACTTCGGTTTTGCTCGATCAAAACCGATGGCCGAACCGAATTATCGGTTCCGAAAAATATTGGTTACTTAATTTTGAAAGGACCGATCGGTCTGCAGTTTAAAGAAACCGAAATTCTGTATTACCCGGAAAACCGAACCGATTGGTCCCGTTAGACCGAACGCCCAGGCCTACGTGAGGGGCACCCTACCTTGTAGTGTTGCTGTCACACCATTTTCTCTAGAAAACAATTTTAGAAGTGGTTTAACAAGTTAGAAGTGCAAAAAAATATTTGTTTCTGCAATATGAATGCTAAAGAAAAGCACAAGAAAGTTTCAGAAACATTTATATGCTTTACTTTGAGTGACGACTGCTTGTTGTTCGGCTGATCGTTAATCTCCTGCAGGCAAGAAGAGGATGAAGATCTCCACACCTGCCCCCATGCAGTTCACTCGACGCGCCCGTGTGGTGCGGAGCGCATCTGCGTGCAGTACGCCTGCCAACCAACTCCACCACGCCCACAGTCCACTCCGTGGTCCAATGCAATCCGACGACTCGATGCATGCAGCTCGCATGGTGCGTGTGTGCAGTTTTCAGGCTCGCAGGTGTGTGGTTCTACCAACAACCAACTCCACCGCGGCCCAGCACTCACGCCGGGGAGCTCCTGGACTTCAGCGTCGAGGTGTTCAACAACTGACGCAGAGATTGGAACGGACACGGCCGCCTTTCCTCATCGTCTTCATTGGAAAGCACACCTAGTGGCTGCTCGCGGGCGTGCTACGTGCCGTTCGGCATCAGCAGCAATGCGGTTCAGAATCGCGGTTTGCTTCTGGGTGGCCAAAGGCAGCGACAATCCATGACTTCGGCCTTTCCCAGCCCGCTGCCATGAGCTCCCAGGGGAAGGAAGACATGATGTGCTTGCATCCGCCTGCGAGATGCCACCGCTTGGCGTACACATTTTTTCTCTTCATTGGAATTGTTTTCACGGGAATGCTAGATCCTAGCAGGCATGCAGTATAGCTGGTGCTAGCGGTCCATATCTTTGTTTTTGTAGCTCACTGTCTCTCTTTTGTTGTATCTTCTTTTTGAGTGTAGTGATGTGGGGGTTGGACTTGCAGTGCACTGGCGACCGGCTTGCATTTCATGGAAAAATTGTGGATTTATACTCTTAAGTCCCCTGTCATTGTAATTTGTATGTGTTTGCACTCTGGATAAACAAGGAGCATTAGAGTTTTGCAGCTCCCTTCAATTCGTGTAGTGGTTCGCTTGCCCTTGTCTCTGCGGTCCACTCTCGTTCATAAATTTTTAGAAATAAAAAAACAAAAGAAAACATGTAGTTTGTTTGCCCATCTAATGCAGTGCGGTTTTCCGTCAGAAGCAGTGTATGATGTTAGTTCATCTCGTGAAGTGCAGAAAAATGTTACAGAAACGACAAAAAAACTAATGTGGCTCATTTCTCGATAGTGTTGCCGTTCACTTATGCCCCGATATGCAGTGTGATCCAGTTTCTCGTCTGAGAAAATTTTTGCCCGACAAAAAAGAATCATGCAATTCTTTTGCCTGTCCCATGCTGTGCGGTTTTCAGTATGAAGCAGTGCGTTCATCTGTCTGATGAAGTACACACGATGATTTCGGTGCCGTGAAAAACACATGCAGTGCACGATGTGTGTGTGTGTTTCAAAACTCAGTCGATTCCGTCAAACACATGCAGTGCGCTTGGTCCTTGAATGTGGTTCATTTTCGAGAGTGATACTGTTCACTTGCGCCCAAGATAAAAATGTGAAAAGAATGTTACCGAAACGATAGAATAGTAATGTGGTTCACTTTGATTTATGTCACGGGTCACTTGCCCTCGTCTTTGCGGTCCGCCCTCGTTCATTAAAAAAGTAGAAAAAGACGACAAAAACTCATAAAAACTTGTGTGAGAAAATTTACGTCTGACAAAGGAGGGCAACTCACTTGCCCGTCCGATGAAGTGCGGTTTTTAGTCCGAAGCAGTGCCGGTTTCTGTCTGATGCACTACATACGATGATTTTGGGTCGCGAAAAAACAGTGTCTGCATTTCGTTAAAATCAAAATTGTTTTAAAACCGTAAGGAATCAGAGAGAGTGTTCTACATGAAAAAGTTGCGCCTCAGTGATATCTTTCCAACGGCATATCATTTGAATCATTTCGACAACCGATTTGTAAAAATTTCACGAAAAACGGCCGCTACCTCCCGTCATCAGCCGCACGATTTTTAAAATTAACTAAAAACCGTAAGGAATCTCAAAAACATTTCAACATATGAAAGTTGCGCCTCGTCCGTAGCTTTCCAAAGGCGTATCATACGCCTTGTTTCGGCAAATCGTTCAAAAACTGGAGCCAAAACAGTAGCAAAAATTCAAAAAAATTTGAAAAACAGAATTCCACGATTTAGTAAATTTGAAACTACTCTTAAACCGTAATGAATTAGAGAAAATAATAGATATGAAAAATATGAGCCTCGACGATATCTTTCCAACGGTGTGTCATTTGCTTCATTCCGACGAGCGCTTTAGAAGAAATCGCGAAAAAACGCTTGCTGCCACTCGTCATGGGCCGCACCATTTTCAAAACTTCTCTTAAACCGTGTGGAATCTCGAAAAGTGTTCAACAAGTCGAAGTTGCACCTAATCCATAGCTTTTCAATGCTATATTACACGCCTCATTCCGATAAACGGTTAAAAAATTAGAGCGAAAACAATACCGAAAAAACAACGAGTGCAATTTTTCTGACGAGAAGTTCACTTGTGTGAGTACTGCAGCACACTTGGTTCAAAGAATGACATGCACTTCCGCACTGCACGCTGAACGTAAGTGCACTGCATCTTCTTGACGACGAGCACTGTAATATATACTAGTGAACTTCTCGTCGGAAAAAACTGCACGCGTTATTTTCTTCGGTATTGTTTTTCGCTCTAATTTTTTAACCGTTTATTGGAATGAGGCGTATAATATACCGTTGAAAAGCTATGGATTAGGCGCAACTTCGACATGTTGAACACTTTTCGAGATTCCACACGGTTTAAGAGCAGTTTTGAAAATGGTGCGGCGGATGACGAGTGGCAGCAAGCGTTTTTTCGCGTTTTTTTTCTCTAAACCGCTTGTCGGAATGAAGCAAATGATACGCCGTTGGATATATATCGTCGAGGCGCATCTTTTTTATATATAAATGTTTCTCTAATTCCTTACGGTTTAAGAGCACTTTCAAATTTACTAAATCGCGGAATTTTGTTTTTCAAATTTTTTCAAATTTTTGGTACTGTTTTCGCTCCAGTTTTTGAGCCGTTTGTCGAAACGAGGCGTATGATACACCGTTGAAAAGCTATGAACGAGGCGCAACTTTCATATATATATATATATATATATAACAAATGTTTCCTACAAGTAGTGGTAGTTACCACCACTTGCGTTTTGTATGTTGTATGTAGTATTTGTCAAAATTGAGAGTATGTATGTGTAGTATGTAGTATATAACAATGATTAGGTGGTATATATACTAATTTTTAGATAGTATATACCATGTTTTGAGTATGCTCTTTTTTAGTACAAATATGTATATATTTCACAAATATAACAAAAACTATGGGTTCATATGTAATTTTTTCATGTAACTTGCTTTGAAATATTTTAGATATAGTATATGAATATATTTAAAAATGATATAGTAGTATATATAGTACCACATGGTAGTATATGAGACATATGGGGTAATTACCACCGGGTGGTAGGATGGATTTTCCATATAGGACGTGAATTTCTGGGACATGCAGCCACGCGCTGCCGTAATCTAGTCCATCCACCGGCGCGTCGCGATGCCTACTTATTATAGGCTACTGATCATTGACGGCGCGCGTTGCCACACCCGTCCATTTTAAATGTAGTATGATAGGGTTAGAAATTTATGTAAAACATAGAGTTCTTGTTTATTTCGAAATGAGCGAGAGCAGACTATAAGTTCCACCACGTCTTCATTGGCCTTGTTCTTGGACTTATTTGTTTGCATTGCACATGGACCCCAACACAAACCTTCATGTCGCATGTTGTCTCACCCATTTATCCATATGAATTTACCTTCATTGATCCTTAGGAGTAAATTGACCAAGAAGCAATATTAAATAGGTGTTATGGGAAGACAATTTCCTGGCAGATTTGTGACGAAATACATAGTTCTGAATTCAAATAAAACTATAGTTACTCTGGCTTGATGCTTATACTCTCACTTATAGAAAAACTTTACATAAGTGAGAATGTAAGCATCAAGCCAGAGTATTCTTTCTCCAGAAGCACCTAAATTTGGCTGTGCAATGATATTCTACGAAGTAACTACAGTAGGAGAGGCATTAGAAGTGTACCATAATAATAGCTTGTGTATTGTGGACCAACAGAGAATGCTAAAAAGGTCTGAAACGACTATCCTAGTTCCTCCACAGATCATGACTATACATGTTTGTGGAAGTGCTAGAAATTTTGCAACAAAGAATATAGTAGTTAATCAATAACAACTGAAACTTGATGCATGCAAAATATAGCTGACAGATTGAAAAATGTCATTGGTATTAAAGAGAAGACAGGGGACAAAAAACACTACTATATGATACATCAGCGACACCAGTTATATACTTTTCAGTAAAATGACAAAAAAATGTATCTTAGTTACATGGCATAGTTCTGGCAGAAAAATAGTAGCATCTCAGTCCTACATCTGCAAGGCTGAAGTGCTCCTTGTGTAACTGAAAATGCTATCACCATTCAATAAACTGACAACAGTCTAAAGTACACTAATAAATAAGATAGCTCCATGAATGCAAACCTCCATTATCACATATTCTGCAACAGACAACCTTAAAGAAAGAGAGGACAAATATATTCATATATTTTCAAGTCTCCACTGGCACAACTGACAATACAAATAATGACATTCCAATGTACTTCATAAGAAGGAAAAAAAATACAAATGCTGGTCCAGGAGCTTTTCTTTACGGTACCCCCTTTTTCTTTTCATTAATAAAAAAAGGGAAATGGAATCCATGTAGAAGAGAGAGACCACGTTGACAGAATTTAATTATAAATAGCAAATAACCACCAAACCAAGTAGTATTGGGTTGGGATTTAATTAAAGAGGTTGCCAGATCAGGAACGACAAAGGCAAGAGATGGGTTGGGATTTACCATGTCTCAAAAATCATTAAGATCATCCATGCCCATCTCCTCTCCAAAAGCTGGCATTGAGAGCAATGTGATACATTACATGGTTTAGAATAAAAGTCTACTTATATAGTATTAAATAAATTCTTTCATTACAGAAGCAACGTCGTGCTAATACAAGGAATTAGACAGAACTGACATTTGCATTTAGCTATCCCTTTTTTTCAGTTGTTGCTCAAAACTAACAGTAACAGGAGCCATGTCTGATCAATAATTCCCTCTTATCATGATTCATGAACCATGTATATTCTATTAATTCTGATTCCTTCTAGGCCAATGGTTTTTGCCTTCTTTTGAATGATTTAAACAGTTGATAAATGATAGCACTGGGAAGAACAGAAACAAAGTCAGGCTTAATTTTGTACTTGTAAATATTACCAGGGTCTTACCAAAGCAAACAATTTGTATTGCATGGACATGGGTTTATGCCTAATTAGCTATCACAAGGATGTACTTGCATTATCACCCTCCTACAGTATACAGTGGGCAAGCAGCCATTGAGCACTCACACAACTAAAAATATAATAGATAATAGAAATATGAATAGATAATAATGCGTAAATGGCTGTTTCAGATTTACTAAAGCCATTCTTGTAGCGTCCGCAATAGGAGCCTCTGGTTCACTTGTTCGCATTGTTGTCATGTGGTCGTTGCCTTCTTGACCATCAACATCAGAGGTTGACGCATCCTGAAGAAGGCCATCATCACCAAGCCCTGCTAAATCAAATAAACATATCACCACTGGTAAGAGTCTCACTCGGTATTAATGGCATGAACAGAGCTAGCTAAAGCTAACCAAATCAATCAACAGGACAGAAAACCAGTTGACCTATAGAAGCAAGGGGAACCTACAAGCGGAGAAGGGTGCGGTGGTGCTAGCAGACAAGGGAGGGGCTGAGAAGGAACTTATCATGTTGGATCCGTCGTCGTGGCCTCATTCCCCTCACACACACCGCCGCAGCAGCTACCATACGTCATCATTGAAGTTGCCTCCTCCTTGTTGTCGCCACCGGCAAATGCCAATCTCTGCCACCGCCTGCTGCAGGGAAAGGAAAAGAGGAAAAAGACCGATTCATGTTCGTACATTTTTATGGTTCAGAAAACTCATTATTTCAGGAATCTGCTTACTCCATATCTAAGACCTTGTTCCAATACACTCGTTTGCACTGTGTAGTAAGATTTGCAATTATATGTACCTTCTTTCTGAAACATGGTCGGAAAAAGTCCATTGCCTTGGATAGCTTAGAACCGAGAGCAAAATATGTACACTGTAGAAAATAGCAGACATTGGTATTGAACATGGGAACAATTATACAAGATGAACAAACATGAATATTGTAAATTACAAAAAATTCAGAATTTTGTATGCCGCTATCGTACACATACCAGGTTAGCGTGTCTCCGGCACCGTGGGCGTGAAGCGTGGAAGGGCTTAGGTGTGTGGACATGCCAGGAAAACGGCAGGGGGGGGGCGCTTGTGGCCAATGGAGGAGGGTAGGCAAGGAGGTGGCAGAGCGTTTATAGGAGAGGGTAGTGCTACGCGCTGTTGGAGGGAGTGGAGCGCGGGGCAGCTGCACGATGGGCGAAGCGACATAGCAGCGAGCAGGGAGAGCACCGGAGACTCCGTCGCATCCCGCGCGGAGGCGCTGGTGTGGCCGGGAGCAGCGAGAGCGCCGGAGACTCCACGCCGCATCCCGAGGATCGAGCGCCCGCATCGCGCGTCCGCTGGTTCCGCACGCTGGATCCGCTCACGGAAGACAGGACGACGGCGTGTCGGCCGCGTCGCCCGCAGCCACGATCTGTTACTGCTCCACGTTGCTGCTCGCTTCCGTGCCCCATCCAGCTGCATCGCTCGCCGTCCGTGCAACCGAACGACGTCCTTGCGACTGAACGGACCAGGGAGGCGCTGTCCGCCGTGTCGGTGTAAATCCAGCGCAGTCGCTGTTGCAATCCGCCGAGACCCCACGGTGGTCGTGAGGCGGCGTGACGCGACGCTATGGCTGTCCTTGTTTTAGGGTTTCACGTTCGACAGGATCCTTGTACAGGCCCATTAAGCCAGTAGGCCCAATTGAATGTCAGATGGCCAAAAAAGCCACTGGGGCAGCGGTCCGAGAGGGAAGCGCCTGTACGCGCGTGATTTAGGTGGGATTAAGGGCAGATCGGACGGCCAAAAAAACTCTAGAAGTGACGATCCAACGTATAGAAATGATAATGGCCTGAGAGGGCAGGGAAAGTGCTCGGTTATAATGTATCTAAATTCGCAAATACTTGACAAGTTAATTACCAGCTTCATGAATACATCGCATTTTGTACGCCATGCCGTGTGACCCAGGGCGTCATTTACTCCTACATTCGTATGAATACACGAGCCACGTGCACGTCCCCGGCGATGGAAAAGGCCGTTGCGTTGATGACACATTAATGGCTTGCTGGGTGCTTTGATGTTTTGCATGGTAGCTGGGTGTATTGATTCCCATCGCATGTCGGCTGGCCGAGCATTATTGTAGGTGGGATCAATGCCCTCCCTGCCGAGCATTATTGCAGGTGGAGGTCGGCCGCTGGATCAAGCGTCGTCCAGTGTTCGGCTACTGAATATCGTCTGCTGAGTAAGTTCCTAATGCTTCATGCTCACAAATGATGGACATGTATTGTTGATAGGGCAGCCTGCTGCGTACGTATGATATATGCAGATACATGCAGTACTGGGACTTGGATGAACACATTGTGGTGGCCTGCGGCACGCAGTGAGAAATGAACAAGGAGAACTGATGAAGAAGGGTTGGGCAGCATAAGCATTTCCAAGCAAGCCGGATGTTTGCTATGTTAGGTGACTCCATCTAGCACTCAAGTACTGTATATACTTGTTCTTCCGCTTCCAAAGTCTGCATCCTCATTTGCGTTAGTCGGACAGAGTGCAAACGATATATGGAATAGTAGATGATGAACTTACTACACCATGACAATCACAGCCGTAGAAATGCCTCCCCGGGTTTACTACTGCCTGAAATGAACCAGACCACATGCTCGGCTTTGCACTACGGGCAACGGATGAGAGAGAGCGAGGCGACTTGGTTGGAGATGACATGAGATGAATGTGGTGGAGAGCTTCCCTAGGACATGGATGAACCATGGTTCTGACCTGCAACGGGGATGGTTGCAAGAGAGAGCGAGAACGAGCGCCGAGCAGAATGGTTGGATAGCCGAAGCAACAAGGCCGAAATGATTAAAGAGACGGAGGGGAGCGTGGTGCAAGTAGCTGTTGCAACAAATGAGTGATTCAATGCGTCTCGTTTCTTTGCATGCAACAGAGCTGACCTGTCAGACAAAATACGAAAGCTATACAGGTTGGATATGGTCCAGAGAAATGAATACACATGCTCACCGTATAATATATGCACAAATCACGTGGAAATGTGCGGGCGGGATACCGACATCGCTTGGCGCCATGTCCACTCGTGATTTATTATATAGAATAACACTATTCTGATCCTAGGATGATAATAGTTATTTGGATCACAGCTCACCTATAGGGCCCGATAGGATCCTCCCGAACCGGTGCGGCTAGCGCTAGACGATAAAACAGAAAAAAACACATCTTATCCCCACGTCCCCCGACTCCACCGTGCAACCGTTCGCACCCCTGGATCCCCGCCGCCGAGCCCCCTCCCGAGATCCCCGTCACCGCGCCCTCCCCGGACCCCCCACGCCGCCGCACCCTTTCCCTGGAGACCCCTGCCGCACCCCCCTACCCGAAGGCCCCCGCCGCCGCGCCCCCTCCCAGGAGGCCCCCACCATCTCGCCACCTGCCCTGATCCACCCGCTGTGACGCGCCCTCCCCGGAGCCCCCACGCGTGCCGCCGGTTCCTGCGGCCGCCTCACGCCTCCACCACCAACCGTCGTTGCTCTCCCCGTCCCTTACCTCTGGTCAAACCCGCACTTCTCCCCTCCGGTGAGCCTTCTCTCGCCCTCTTCCTTCGGTTAACTCCCCATGATCCTCCCGCTAGTCGCCGCCTGGTTCGTCCTGTGCGCCGGTGGAACGAGCGCGTCCATGCGCGACCCTCGGACCACCATCGCAGCCCACCCCTTCGATGGCCATTCTTGTTCTTCAAGCTCCCGGATCCCGCAGACGTCGTCTTCCCCAACCCACCTCCACGGTGCGAACGCTGTTCGCCTGGACGTTTCCGATGTCGGTGCAGTTGCCGTTTGCAAGATCCCGTCGATCCATTGGTTCGATCAACCAAGTTCTGGTTGTCTGGAAATTGAAGTTCACGGAGAACAAGGGGTGAAAAAAAATACAAAGAGTTTTTGCATATAAAGTTAAGAAAAAATATGCCCTGCCACACTTTTTGTTTCGTGCTAGTTCGTATATCTATTTTCTTCTTATATATGTGCTCAGATTTTGGTTTTGCAGAATAAGGCATGCTGAGTCTGGCTCTTTGACTGTAGAATTAAGATACAGTGATCGCTGGCAAAAATGGCTCCCCTGCGCATGATGTTGTGGACGCGTCTTGCAGGGATCTCGGTCTCCCTTCAGATTTTGTTGCTTCCATGCCCTACTTGTTTCTTGTGTGATTTTGTCTCTCTTCAGGATTTTAATGCATGTGTTTGCACTCTGGATAAACAAGGAGCATTAGAGTTTTGCAGCTCCCTTCAATTCGTGTAGTGGTTCGCTTGCCCTTGTCTCTGCGGTCCACTCTCGTTCATAAATTTTTAGAAATAAAAAAACAAAAGAAAACATGTAGTTTGTTTGCCCATCTAATGCAGTGCGGTTTTCCGTCAGAAGCAGTGTATGATGTTAGTTCATCTCGTGAAGTGCAGAAAAATGTTACAGAAACGACAAAAAAACTAATGTGGCTCATTTCTCGATAGTGTTGCCGTTCACTTATGCCCCGATATGCAGTGTGATCCAGTTTCTCGTCTGAGAAAAATTTTGCCCGACAAAAAAGAATCATGCAATTCTTTTGCCTGTCCCATGCTGTGCGGTTTTCAGTATGAAGCAGTGCGTTCATCTGTCTGATGAAGTACACACGATGATTTCGGTGCCGTGAAAAACACATGCAGTGCACGATGTGTGTGTGTGTTTCAAAACTCAGTCGATTCCGTCAAACACATGCAGTGCGCTTGGTCCTTGAATGTGGTTCATTTTCGAGAGTGATACTGTTCACTTGCGCCCAAGATAAAAATGTGAAAAGAATGTTACCGAAACGATAGAATAGTAATGTGGTTCACTTTGATTTATGTCACGGGTCACTTGCCCTCGTCTTTGCGGTCCGCCCTCGTTCATTAAAAAAGTAGAAAAAGACGACAAAAACTCATAAAAACTTGTGTGAGAAAATTTACGTCTGACAAAGGAGGGCAACTCACTTGCCCGTCCGATGAAGTGCGGTTTTTAGTCCGAAGCAGTGCCGGTTTCTGTCTGATGCACTACATACGATGATTTTGGGTCGCGAAAAAACAGTGTCTGCATTTCGTTAAAATCAAAATTGTTTTAAAACCGTAAGGAATCAGAGAGAGTGTTCTACATGAAAAAGTTGCGCCTCAGTGATATCTTTCCAACGGCATATCATTTGAATCATTTCGACAACCGATTTGTAAAAATTTCACGAAAAACGGCCGCTACCTCCCGTCATCAGCCGCACGATTTTTAAAATTAACTAAAAACCGTAAGGAATCTCAAAAACATTTCAACATATGAAAGTTGCGCCTCGTCCGTAGCTTTCCAAAGGCGTATCATACGCCTTGTTTCGGCAAATCGTTCAAAAACTGGAGCCAAAACAGTAGCAAAAATTCAAAAAAATTTGAAAAACAGAATTCCACGATTTAGTAAATTTGAAACTACTCTTAAACCGTAATGAATTAGAGAAAATAATAGATATGAAAAATATGCGCCTCGACGATATCTTTCCAACGGTGTGTCATTTGCTTCATTCCGACGAGCGCTTTAGAAGAAATCGCGAAAAAACGCTTGCTGCCACTCGTCATGGGCCGCACCATTTTCAAAACTTCTCTTAAACCGTGTGGAATCTCGAAAAGTGTTCAACAAGTCGAAGTTGCACCTAATCCATAGCTTTTCAACGCTATATTACACGCCTCATTCCGATAAACGGTTAAAAAATTAGAGCGAAAACAATACCGAAAAAACAACGAGTGCAATTTTTCTGACGAGAAGTTCACTTGTGTGAGTACTGCAGCACACTTGGTTCAAAGAATGACATGCACTTCCGCACTGCACGCTGAACGTAAGTGCACTGCATCTTCTTGACGACGAGCACTGTAATATATACTAGTGAACTTCTCGTCGGAAAAAACTGCACGCGTTATTTTCTTCGGTATTGTTTTTCGCTCTAATTTTTTAACCGTTTATTGGAATGAGGCGTATAATATACCGTTGAAAAGCTATGGATTAGGCGCAACTTCGACATGTTGAACAATTTTCGAGATTCCACACGGTTTAAGAGCAGTTTTGAAAATGGTGCGGCGGATGACGAGTGGCAGCAAGCGTTTTTTCGCGTTTTTTTTCTCTAAACCGCTTGTCGGAATGAAGCAAATGATACGCCGTTGGATATATATCGTCGAGGCGCATCTTTTTTATATATAAATGTTTCTCTAATTCCTTACGGTTTAAGAGCACTTTCAAATTTACTAAATCGCGGAATTTTGTTTTTCAAATTTTTTCAAATTTTTGGTACTGTTTTCGCTCCAGTTTTTGAGCCGTTTGTCGAAACGAGGCGTATGATACACCGTTGAAAAGCTATGAACGAGGCGCAACTTTCATATATATATATATATATATATAACAAATGTTTCCTACAAGTAGTGGTAGTTACCACCACTTGCGTTTTGTATGTTGTATGTAGTATTTGTCAAAATTGAGAGTATGTATGTGTAGTATGTAGTATATAACAATGATTAGGTGGTATATATACTAATTTTTAGATAGTATATACCATGTTTTGAGTATGCTCTTTTTTAGTACAAATATGTATATATTTCACAAATATAACAAAAACTATGGGTTCATATGTAATTTTTTCATGTAACTTGCTTTGAAATATTTTAGATATAGTATATGAATATATTTAAAAATGATATAGTAGTATATATAGTACCACATGGTAGTATATGAGACATATGGGGTAATTACCACCGGGTGGTAGGATGGATTTTCCATATAGGACGTGAATTTCTGGGACATGCAGCCACGCGCTGCCGTAATCTAGTCCATCCACCGGCGCGTCGCGATGCCTACTTATTATAGGCTACTGATCATTGACGGCGCGCGTTGCCACACCCGTCCATTTTAAATGTAGTATGATAGGGTTAGAAATTTATGTAAAACATAGAGTTCTTGTTTATTTCGAAATGAGCGAGAGCAGACTATAAGTTCCACCACGTCTTCATTGGCCTTGTTCTTGGACTTATTTGTTTGCATTGCACATGGACCCCAACACAAACCTTCATGTCGCATGTTGTCTCACCCATTTATCCATATGAATTTACCTTCATTGATCCTTAGGAGTAAATTGACCAAGAAGCAATATTAAATAGGTGTTATGGGAAGACAATTTCCTGGCAGATTTGTGACGAAATACATAGTTCTGAATTCAAATAAAACTATAGTTACTCTGGCTTGATGCTTATACTCTCACTTATAGAAAAACTTTACATAAGTGAGAATGTAAGCATCAAGCCAGAGTATTCTTTCTCCAGAAGCACCTAAATTTGGCTGTGCAATGATATTCTACGAAGTAACTACAGTAGGAGAGGCATTAGAAGTGTACCATAATAATAGCTTGTGTATTGTGGACCAACAGAGAATGCTAAAAAGGTCTGAAACGACTATCCTAGTTCCTCCACAGATCATGACTATACATGTTTGTGGAAGTGCTAGAAATTTTGCAACAAAGAATATAGTAGTTAATCAATAACAACTGAAACTTGATGCATGCAAAATATAGCTGACAGATTGAAAAATGTCATTGGTATTAAAGAGAAGACAGGGGACAAAAAACACTACTATATGATACATCAGCGACACCAGTTATATACTTTTCAGTAAAATGACAAAAAAATGTATCTTAGTTACATGGCATAGTTCTGGCAGAAAAATAGTAGCATCTCAGTCCTGCATCTGCAAGGCTGAAGTGCTCCTTGTGTAACTGAAAATGCTATCACCATTCAATAAACTGACAACAGTCTAAAGTACACTAATAAATAAGATAGCTCCATGAATGCAAACCTCCATTATCACATATTCTGCAACAGACAACCTTAAAGAAAGAGAGGACAAATATATTCATATATTTTCAAGTCTCCACTGGCACAACTGACAATACAAATAATGACATTCCAATGTACTTCATAAGAAGGAAAAAAAATACAAATGCTGGTCCAGGAGCTTTTCTTTACGGTACCCCCTTTTTCTTTTCATTAATAAAAAAAGGGAAATGGAATCCATGTAGAAGAGAGAGACCACGTTGACATAATTTAATTATAAATAGCAAATAACCACCAAACCAAGTAGTATTGGGTTGGGATTTAATTAAAGAGGTTGCCAGATCAGGAACGACAAAGGCAAGAGATGGGTTGGGATTTACCATGTCTCAAAAATCATTAAGATCATCCATGCCCATCTCCTCTCCAAAAGCTGGCATTGAGAGCAATGTGATACATTACATGGTTTAGAATAAAAGTCTACTTATATAGTATTAAATAAATTCTTTCATTACAGAAGCAACGTCGTGCTAATACAAGGAATTAGACAGAACTGACATTTGCATTTAGCTATCCCTTTTTTTCAGTTGTTGCTCAAAACTAACAGTAACAGGAGCCATGTCTGATCAATAATTCCCTCTTATCATGATTCATGAACCATGTATATTCTATTAATTCTGATTCCTTCTAGGCCAATGGTTTTTGCCTTCTTTTGAATGATTTAAACAGTTGATAAATGATAGCACTGGGAAGAACAGAAACAAAGTCAGGCTTAATTTTGTACTTGTAAATATTACCAGGGTCTTACCAAAGCAAACAATTTGTATTGCATGGACATGGGTTTATGCCTAATTAGCTATCACAAGGATGTACTTGCATTATCACCCTCCTACAGTATACAGTGGGCAAGCAGCCATTGAGCACTCACACAACTAAAAATATAATAGATAATAGAAATATGAATAGATAATAATGCGTAAATGGCTGTTTCAGATTTACTAAAGCCATTCTTGTAGCGTCCGCAATAGGAGCCTCTGGTTCACTTGTTCGCATTGTTGTCATGTGGTCGTTGCCTTCTTGACCATCAACATCAGAGGTTGACGCATCCTGAAGAAGGCCATCATCACCAAGCCCTGCTAAATCAAATAAACATATCACCACTGGTAAGAGTCTCACTCGGTATTAATGGCATGAACAGAGCTAGCTAAAGCTAACCAAATCAATCAACAGGACAGAAAACCAGTTGACCTATAGAAGCAAGGGGAACCTACAAGCGGAGAAGGGTGCGGTGGTGCTAGCAGACAAGGGAGGGGCTGAGAAGGAACTTATCATGTTGGATCCGTCGTCGTGGCCTCATTCCCCTCACACACACCGCCGCAGCAGCTACCATACGTCATCATTGAAGTTGCCTCCTCCTTGTTGTCGCCACCGGCAAATGCCAATCTCTGCCACCGCCTGCTGCAGGGAAAGGAAAAGAGGAAAAAGACCGATTCGTGTTCGTACATTTTTATGGTTCAGAAAACTCATTATTTCAGGAATCTGCTTACTCCATATCTAAGACCTTGTTCCAATACACTCGTTTGCACTGTGTAGTAAGATTTGCAATTATATGTACCTTCTTTCTGAAACATGGTCGGAAAAAGTCCATTGCCTTGGATAGCTTAGAACCGAGAGCAAAATATGTACACTGTAGAAAATAGCAGACATTGGTATTGAACATGGGAACAATTATACAAGATGAACAAACCTGAATATTGTAAATTACAAAAAATTCAGAATTTTGTATGCCGCTATCGTACACATACCAGGTTAGCGTGTCTCCGGCACCGTGGGCGTGAAGCGTGGAAGGGCTTAGGTGTGTGGACATGCCAGGAAAACGGCAGGGGGGGGGGCGCTTGTGGCCAATGGAGGAGGGTAGGCAAGGAGGTGGCAGAGCGTTTATAGGAGAGGGTAGTGCTACGCGCTGTTGGAGGGAGTGGAGCGCGGGGCAGCTGCACGATGGGCGAAGCGACAGAGCAGCGAGCAGGGAGAGCACCGGAGACTCCGTCGCATCCCGCGCGGAGGCGCTGGTGTGGCCGGGAGCAGCGAGAGCGCCGGAGACTCCACGCCGCATCCCGAGGATCGAGCGCCCGCATCGCGCGTCCGCTGGTTCCGCACGCTGGATCCGCTCACGGAAGACAGGACGACGGCGTGTCGGCCGCGTCGCCCGCAGCCACGATCTGTTACTGCTCCACGTTGCTGCTCGCTTCCGTGCCCCATCCAGCTGCATCGCTCGCCGTCCGTGCAACCGAACGACGTCCTTGCGACTGAACGGACCAGGGAGGCGCTGTCCGCCGTGTCGGTGTAAATCCAGCGCAGTCGCTGTTGCAATCCGCCGAGACCCCACGGTGGTCGTGAGGCGGCGTGACGCGACGCTATGGCTGTCCTTGTTTTAGGGTTTCACGTTCGACAGGATCCTTGTACAGGCCCATTAAGCCAGTAGGCCCAATTGAATGTCAGATGGCCAAAAAAGCCACTGGGGCAGCGGTCCGAGAGGGAAGCGCCTGTACGCGCGTGATTTAGGTGGGATTAAGGGCAGATCGGACGGCCAAAAAAACTCTAGAAGTGACGATCCAACGTATAGAAATGATAATGGCCTGAGAGGGCAGGGAAAGTGCTCGGTTATAATGTATCTAAATTCGCAAATACTTGACAAGTTAATTACCAGCTTCATGAATACATCGCATTTTGTACGCCATGCCGTGTGACCCAGGGCGTCATTTACTCCTACATTCGTATGAATACACGAGCCACGTGCACGTCCCCGGCGATGGAAAAGGCCGTTGCGTTGATGACACATTAATGGCTTGCTGGGTGCTTTGATGTTTTGCATGGTAGCTGGGTGTATTGATTCCCATCGCATGTCGGCTGGCCGAGCATTATTGTAGGTGGGATCAATGCCCTCCCTGCCGAGCATTATTGCAGGTGGAGGTCGGCCGCTGGATCAAGCGTCGTCCAGTGTTCGGCTACTGAATATCGTCTGCTGAGTAAGTTCCTAATGCTTCATGCTCACAAATGATGGACATGTATTGTTGATAGGGCAGCCTGCTGCGTACGTATGATATATGCAGATACATGCAGTACTGGGACTTGGATGAACACATTGTGGTGGCCTGCGGCACGCAGTGAGAAATGAACAAGGAGAACTGATGAAGAAGGGTTGGGCAGCATAAGCATTTCCAAGCAAGCCGGATGTTTGCTATGTTAGGTGACTCCATCTAGCACTCAAGTACTGTATATACTTGTTCTTCCGCTTCCAAAGTCTGCATCCTCATTTGCGTTAGTCGGACAGAGTGCAAACGATATATGGAATAGTAGATGATGAACTTACTACACCATGACAATCACAGCCGTAGAAA
This sequence comes from Triticum aestivum, assembly GCF_018294505.1. NCBI lineage: Eukaryota > Viridiplantae > Streptophyta > Magnoliopsida > Poales > Poaceae > Triticum > Triticum aestivum. The sequence goes on along the minus strand of NC_057801.1, from coordinate 198,192,481 downwards.
TGCCTCCCCGGGTTTACTACTGCCTGAAATGAACCAGACCACATGCTCGGCTTTGCACTACGGGCAACGGATGAGAGAGAGCGAGGCGACTTGGTTGGAGATGACATGAGATGAATGTGGTGGAGAGCTTCCCTAGGACATGGATGAACCATGGTTCTGACCTGCAACGGGGATGGTTGCAAGAGAGAGCGAGAACGAGCGCCGAGCAGAATGGTTGGATAGCCGAAGCAACAAGGCCGAAATGATTAAAGAGACGGAGGGGAGCGTGGTGCAAGTAGCTGTTGCAACAAATGAGTGATTCAATGCGTCTCGTTTCTTTGCATGCAACAGAGCTGACCTGTCAGACAAAATACGAAAGCTATACAGGTTGGATATGGTCCAGAGAAATGAATACACATGCTCACCGTATAATATATGCACAAATCACGTGGAAATGTGCGGGCGGGATACCGACATCGCTTGGCGCCATGTCCACTCGTGATTTATTATATAGAATAACACTATTCTGATCCTAGGATGATAATAGTTATTTGGATCACAGCTCACCTATAGGGCCCGATAGGATCCTCCCGAACCGGTGCGGCTAGCGCTAGACGATAAAACAGAAAAAAACACATCTTATCCC
>NC_057801.1:198176523-198191601 GCF_018294505.1 Triticum aestivum | reverse complement strand
CCTACCCGAAGGCCCCCGCCGCCGCGCCCCCTCCCAGGAGGCCCCCACCATCTCGCCACCTGCCCTGATCCACCCGCTGTGACGCGCCCTCCCCGGAGCCCCCACGCGTGCCGCCGGTTCCTGCGGCCGCCTCACGCCTCCACCACCAACCGTCGTTGCTCTCCCCGTCCCTTACCTCTGGTCAAACCCGCACTTCTCCCCTCCGGTGAGCCTTCTCTCGCCCTCTTCCTTCGGTTAACTCCCCATGATCCTCCCGCTAGTCGCCGCCTGGTTCGTCCTGTGCGCCGGTGGAACGAGCGCGTCCATGCGCGACCCTCGGACCACCATCGCAGCCCACCCCTTCGATGGCCATTCTTGTTCTTCAAGCTCCCGGATCCCGCAGACGTCGTCTTCCCCAACCCACCTCCACGGTGCGAACGCTGTTCGCCTGGACGTTTCCGATGTCGGTGCAGTTGCCGTTTGCAAGATCCCGTCGATCCATTGGTTCGATCAACCAAGTTCTGGTTGTCTGGAAATTGAAGTTCACGGAGAACAAGGGGTGAAAAAAAATACAAAGAGTTTTTGCATATAAAGTTAAGAAAAAATATGCCCTGCCACACTTTTTGTTTCGTGCTAGTTCGTATATCTATTTTCTTCTTATATATGTGCTCAGATTTTGGTTTTGCAGAATAAGGCATGCTGAGTCTGGCTCTTTGACTGTAGAATTAAGATACAGTGATCGCTGGCAAAAATGGCTCCCCTGCGCATGATGTTGTGGACGCGTCTTGCAGGGATCTCGGTCTCCCTTCAGATTTTGTTGCTTCCATGCCCTACTTGTTTCTTGTGTGATTTTGTCTCTCTTCAGGATTTTAATGCATGTTAAATAATGCACTCGACCTGAACTTTTTCTTTTGTGATTTGGTCAATATTTTCTATGATCCATTTGGTATAGCTTTCTATGATTTTATGGAGCTTTGTACAACACTTCTATCATCGTACTATTCCATGTTGGTTGTTGAGGTGCAAGCAAAAAAACGTTCCCGTACATCTACAGGAAAATTCACATACGCGCAAAAAAGTATGTTTTATAAATAATGTGCACGAAGTTCACTTACTATCATCGAGGAAATTCATATGTTCTTTTTACTGAGAGAATGGTAACCTGAACAAATATAAAAACACAAAAAATACCAATCAATAAGTGATTTTTTTTCTTGTTTCTAAAAAGGACAACCAAGAAGTTCAACATGTAAAAAAAATAAGTTCAGGAATTCAAATAGAGAAACATGTTTTTTCACTTTTAGAAAGAAAACCGAAGAAGTTCAAAATTAAAAAATAGAGTAGTTCAAAGGTTTATAAAAAAGATTTCCCAGTATAGCAAAAACTAGACATTCAAAATTAAATTACAGAACAGTTTGATGCTTCTTACAAAAACTAGGATTATTTTCATAACTAGAACATAAAACCAAGAAGTTCTAATTTAAAAATTGGAGCAGTTCAATGTTTGTAACAAACTCATAATTTACACATTACTAATAATATAAAATCAAGAATTTTAAATTTAAAAATGTAGTTCAATTGATACAAAAAACTCAAACACTCCCTGTGTGTTGGTAAAATACAATTATGGCCAATGGTATTTTTTAACCATGATATTATTCCAAGAATAAAACTAAGAAGTTCAAATTAAAATAACACACAAGTTCAAAGTTTATAAAAAAACTCAAATTTTTTCTCATTACGAAAAAATGAAACAAAAAATGTTCAAATTAAAAATAAAGTAATAACTAAAAAAAGTTTAAAATAAAATTTCCTCGCTTTAAAAAAACTAGAAGTTCAAACTAAACTAACAAAGTGGTTTCACGTTTATTAATCTTTTTAGGATTTAACTCAATATCTACCGTTATTAAAGAATCAACCATATTCAAAATGAAAAAAAAGTCAAATTCGATGTTTATTTAGAAAAACATAGAAGTTCAAATTTGGAAGCCCTAGAAGTTCAATTTGAAGTAACGAAGAAGGTCAAATAACCCGGAAGTTCAAATTTAAAAACTAGAAAATTGTTTGCTTATTTAAAACCATATTTTTCTAAGAAGTTCAAAGTAAAAAAAATTATAGGTTCGAAGGTTAAAAAACTTAGATGTTTTCTCGTTACTAAACAATAAAATGAAGGAGTTCAAACTAAAAAAAAGGAAAAACCAAAAAAGTTTTAAAAGAATTTCCATGTTTTTTATATCAAATTAAAATAATGAAGTGGTCCGATGTTTATTAAAAATACTAGGATTTTACCTTCTTTAAAAAAACTCAGACATCCTCTATTATTAAAGAATCGACCTTGAAGGTTGAAAATAAAAAAAATTCAAATTATTTTTATTGAAAAAACAAAAAAAAACTTTACTCAACTAATAAAAAAATGTGAAGTTCAAATTAAATAACAGAAAGTTCAAAGTATATTAAAACCTAGGATTTAGAAGCATTTTGGGCATTTTTCCCCAATACTAAAAAAAGTTTACAAAGTGTTGATGTTTATTAAAAAATCTAGGATTTCCACAGATATCCGTTTTTGTTAAATTATCAACGATGAAGTTCAAATTGAGAAGGTAGTAAAATTTGATGTTTATTTAAAATAAAAAATAATTCTTTACTCAAAATATAAAAAGGTGAAGTTCGAATTGAAATAACAGAGAACTTCTAAGTTTATTAAAACCTAGGATTTACCTGTTCAAAAAAATAAAAAACACAACACCATTTTTGTACTTTTAAAAAACAACTCATAAATGAAAAAAAGGTTGCCAGAAGTTCAAGTGCTCGGCGAGGAAAAGTTCAAAAATTCTTGTGAGAGAGGTTCACCGTGTATTTAGGTGTCCAGAATACATAAAAAAGATGTTGTTTTTTGTGTTTTAAAATAATTCTCTCAAACCAGAGAGAAGTTCAAAGTCATAACAATTGGAAGCTCACGTACTGCATGGTGTGTGTTTCATATCAGAAAAAAGAACAAAAAAACCAAAATCTAAATATTAAGTTGTTAGAAGTTCATGTGCACTGCCCTTGGAAGTTCAAAATTCTTGAGGGAGATGTTCACCGTGTGTTTACATGTTCAAAAAACACAAAAAAGATATTGTTTCTCATTGTTTTTAAATAATTCTCTCAATCCATTACAAATTTGGAAGGAAAATGTTCTACATGAAAAAGTTCTTTTCTATTCAACAACTTTCCAAAGGGGTATATTGCATGCTCTATTCGAAGAATAAAACCAAGAAGTCCAAACTAAAATAACGGAGTAGTTCAATGTATATAAAAACTCAAATTTTCCTCATTACTAAAACAGTAAACCCAAGAAGTTCAATTTATAATAGTAGAATGGGTTGATGTTTTTTAGAAAAATCAGATTTCTCCCGTTACTAAAGAATAAACCAAGAAGTGTAATTTTTAATTATAGAGTAGTTCAAAATTCAAATAACTCAGTTTTCTATACATAAGCTTTTCCGTGTCGCCATCTTGCACCTCAAGGCGCCGAATATGGTAAGGATCCACTAAAAATTTGAAACAAAAGCAGAGAGAAGTTCAACGTGAAAGCAACGAGTGGTTTAACTATTACATGGAGTGTGTTTCATATTAGAAAAAAAGACAAGGTCTAAAAAGACTTTAGCTAGAAGTTCATGTGGTTGGCCTAGGGAGTTCAAATATTCTTGTAAAGGAGGTTTTTCGTCTATTTACTTATGCAAAAACACACATAAAACATTGTGCAACTCCGAAGAACAAGTGAGGAATTACGAACAAAAATACGTGACAGAAATTCAACGTGAGAACAGCAAAAAGTTCAACTACTGCACTGAATGACTTTCAGATGAAAAACTTTTAAACCCGCCGCGAGTATGAAAAAATGATCAACATGGAAAAGTTGCGTGTTTACATCAGCTTTCCATCGGTATATCACTTGCTTAATTCCGGTGAGTGGATGGAGAGCTACGAGCAGTGGATGGAGAGCTACGGGCAAAAAAAAAGCATGTGAAAACAGAGTGAAGTTCAAGTAGACATGCCAAGAAGTTCAAATTCTTCACACGGTGCATTTTTTTAAGAATCTGTTTCGCGATAGAGGCAAAACGAATGATCTCACCATTTTCGAAATTACTTGAAAATGGTTAGGAATTAGAGAAAACCATCAACATGAAAAGGTTTCGCATTTTCTGTAGCTTTTTAACAGTATATTATTTGCCCCAATCTGATAAAGTTTGTAGAAATTACAGTGAAAATACATTTTTAGCCATTTTCAAATTTGACTTAAAACCGTAAGGAACTGGGAGAAACAGTATATACGAATATGTTTCGTATTTGCACAAGCTTTCCAACGCCATATCATTTGCTGCATTCGAACGTACGGTTAAACAATTAGCTTGAAAATATGAACTCGGCGGTACTTGCATTGTTTTCTGAATTACTTTTTAACAGTTGCAAATTGGAAAAAACTTTTAACATGAAAAAGTAGCGCATTCTCATAAACTTTTGTACGCCATATCATTTGCCTCAATTGGATTAGCCGTTTAGAAATCACATCAAAAATATGAACTCGGATGTTTGGTTTGCGAAATTTTACGATTTTCCAAATTAATCTTTATCCATAGGGAATTAGAGAAAACTTTCAACATGTGGAAGGAGCGGTTTTGGAGAAGCTTTCCAACACCATATTATTTGCCTCATTCCGATAGACGGTTTAGAAATGCGATCGAAAATATGATTCATGTTTTTTGTATGAAGAAAAAACGGTTTTCAAAACTGCTCTTAAATCGCGTAGCTTTTGTCAGAAATTTAACTTGCGTCATTATACACGTTTCCATAGATTTCCAATGGTATATCGCAAGCCCCATTTGGGCAATGTTGGGGGAAGTTCAGCCTAGCACACGGGGAAGTTCAGGTCGAACAACTCAGGCAGTAAAATTGCAATAGAGGCATGTTTCATCACGACCCGAGAGCAAATCCGCCAACGAGTGAGATTCATATTTAAAATGGGCATTTAGTTGCTAGAAATAGTTTGCAGATTACACTTCCATCACATAGAACACGACTAACCAGAAAAATTCGCGCGTTGAGACATAGTTGCGAAGATAGCCCGAAGGTCGGGTTCGTACAGAGGGAAGTTCAGGCGTGTAACTCAGGAAGTCCTGGTTGTGATCAGAATATTATTTTGATCCCGTGATCAGAATAGTGTTTATATAGGAATTTACTACTCCTATATTCATGTCATGTGTTGTGAATATAACATTTATATGGTTGTATAACTAAACCGACTACAATCCCATTCAAACAGGGAAAATGTACTCAAATTTAGTCCATATGCTAGACAACACGAATTGTTTTTTATTATTGAGGGAAGTACAAATTGATTTGGTACTGTACACGTTATGTTTGTTGTCCTGATTTTTTTAGTTTTTTTGTTATTGTATTTGAATGCGTTTCTCGTAATATAGTAAAACAGGACAGGGCTCTCTCTAGTGATGAGGTGCGAATTGTCTTTTTTTTGTTGTACACGTTAAGCTTGTTCTCCCAAAATTTCAAGCCGCCCCTTGTTATGCCGAAATTTCAAGCTAGCATCTATGTCTATCGTGCTGCGGAACTCCCGCCTCTTCAACCCGTGCCTTGGTACCCCGAAATATTTAAGATATATTGAGGGAGTCCTGGACTAGAGGGTGTCCGGACAGCCGGACTATCATTATCCGCCGGACTTCAAGACTACGAAGATACAAGATTGAAGACTCCGGCTCGTGTCCGGATGGTACTTTCCTTGGCGTGGAAGGCAAGCTTGGCAATATGGATATGTAGATCTCCTACCATTGTAACCGACTCTGTGTAACCCTAGCCCTCTCCGGTGTCTATATAAACCGGAGGGCTTTAGTCCGTAGGACAACATACATTACAACAATCATACCATAGGCTACCTTCTAGGGTTTAGCCTCCTTGATCTCGTGGTAGATTTACTCTTGTACTACCCATATCATCAATATTAATCAAGCAGGACGTAGGGTTTTACCTCCATCGAGAGGGCCCGAACCTGGGTAAAAACATCGTGTCCCTCGTCTCCTGTTACCATCCGCCTAGACGCACAGTTCGGGACCCCCTACCCGAGATCCGCCGGTTTTGACACCGACATTGGTGCTTTCATTGAGAGTTCCTTTGTGTCGTCACCGATAGGCTTGATGGCATCTTCAACCAACAACGCTGTCCAGGGTGAGACTTTTCTCCCCGGACAGATCTTCGTATTCGGCGGCTTCGCACTGCGGGCCAATTCACTTGGCCATCTGGAGCAGATCGAAAGCTATGCCCCTGGCCGTCAGGTCAGATTTGGAAGCTTAAACTTCACGGCCGATGTCCGCGGAGACTTGATCCTCGACGGACTCGAGCCACAGCCGAGCGCGCCGCACTGTGACGATGGGCATGATCTAGCTCTGCCGCCGAACAGTGCCTTGGTGGCCGCACACGGATCCGCTTCGGCCATTAGCCCGGAGCCGATCGCCCAGATCGAGGGTCAGTGGATAGGCGCCGCCCTGGGGGCTTCAACATCCACGGCGATGGAGCCGAACACTAATCTTGTCCCCCGCGAAACTCGTGACTCCGAGGCGCCGGACTCCTTGCCGGACTCCGAACCTCCCGCGCCCCTGCCAATCGATCCGGATCGGGCGCCGGTTATGGAATTCACCGCCGCGGACATCTTCCAATGCTCGCCTTTCGGCGATATCTTGAATTCACTAAAGCATCTCTCGTTATCAGGAGAGTCTTGGCCGGACTATGGCCAGGACGGTTGGGGAACGGACGACGAAGAAATTCAGAGCCCACCCACCACCCACTTTGTAGCCACTGTCGACGATCTAACCGACATGCTAGACCTTGACTCCGAAGACATTGACGGAATAGACGACAATGCTGGAGACGAACAAGAAACAGAGCCTATAAGGCACGGGAGGACTACCTCGTCACATGACATATATATGGTAGACACCCCAAAGGAGAGCGATAACGAGGATCAACGGGCCGCATCAGAAGATGACCACGCCGATAAACGACCAAAACGGCGGCGCAGGCGCCGTCCTAAGTCCCGCCTCGATAACAACGCTCCCAAAGAGCCCGCAATATGGCAGGGCTCACAAACGGACGACGAACACGCAGATAAGCAACCGTCCGACCATGACGAGTCAGATAATCAGTCCAGGCCAGGTGAAAACAACAGTCCGGACGACCTCACGCCGGACACACCGCCGGAGAGCAAGAACCTTCGGAAAAGACTCATCAGTACTGCAAAAAGCCTGAAGAAGGAAAAATGGAGGCTCAAAACAGCGGAAGACACACTCAGAATGAGATGGAGCAAAGTGCTCAAAACCGCAGATAAGTATGGCAATGGCCACCAATCAAAGAGCTACCCGAAGCGCAAGCTGCTACCAGAATTCGACGAGGAGGCCATAGAGCCCCCACCGTCCAAAAATAAAGGGGCTGCCTGGCTGGATAGACGGCCAGATGATAGGCCAAATTCTGACAGCGGCGCCACACATAAACCAACCAACGAACTTGGAAGGATAGATGGCCCAGCCAGATCCATCTACGGGCCAAAGGAGAAGGCCCCAGGAAGCAAGGCAACACGTCAAGTGTCCGATGATAGCGGCACACACAAATACAGGGGCGCCGCACACCCACTATGTTTCACTGACGAGGTGCTGGACCATGAATTCCCAGCAGGATTTAAACCCATAAACATAGAGGCCTACGATGGAACAACAGACCCTGGAGTCTGGATAGAAGATTATATACTACATATAAATATGGCCAGAGGAGATGATCTCCATGCCATAAAATACCTACCCCTCAAGCTCAAAGGGCCAGCCCGTCATTGGCTTAAAAGCCTCCCAGAAAATACTGTTGGAAGTTGGGAAGAGCTCGAGGACGCGTTTAGAGCAAATTTTCAAGGGACTTATGTCCGTCCTCCGGATGCAGATGATCTAAGTCATATAACTCAACAGCCCGGAGAGTCAGCGCGGAAATTCTGGAACAGGTTCCTTACAAAAAAGAACCAAATAGTCGACTGTCCGGAGCCGAAGCCTTAGCAGCTTTCAAGCACAATGTCCGAGACGAATGGCTCGCCAGGCACCTCGGTCAAGAGAAACCGAGGACAATGTCCGCACTAACAAGCCTCATGACCTGCTTCTGTGCGGGCGAGGATAGCTGGTGAGCACGATGCAAGCACCAGCGACCCAGGTACATCAGAGATAAGAGATGGAAACGGAAAATCATGGCGCAGAAAAGAGCAGCGCCGGAATAAAGAGAAAAGCCCAAAGAGCGCGGCAGTCAACGCCGGATTCAAAAGCTCGCGGCCCAATAATAAAACACAGCTTCTTAAGGATGACAGTGATGAATTGTCCAACTTAAACAAAATTTTGGGTCGGATATGCCAAATCCACAGTACCCCCGGAAGGCCTGCAAATCACACCCACAGGGATTGTTGGGTTTTTAAACAGTCCGGCCGACTAAATGCCGAACACAAGGGGCTCGACGCGTCAAGCGAAGAAGATAAACCCCACCAGCAGAGCACCGGAAAACAAAAGACTTTCCCACAAGGGGTCAAAGCAGTAAACTCACTTCATGTGATAATACGGAAAAATAGTGCGGCACTTTCTAAAAAGAGCTTCGCGCGGTCCAACCCAGCAGACCGTAGAGATTGGATATCAAAACCAATCACCTTCGACCACCTGGACTATTCCAGAAGCGTTCGAAATGCGGGACAGACTCCCCTGATATTGAATCCCATAATAGACGGATTGCAATTTACTAACGTCCTAATGGACGGAGGCAGTGACTTAAACCTGCTATATTCAAACACAATCCGTAGGATGGGGATAGACCCTACCAAAATTCGACACAGCCGCACTTCCTTCAAAGGAGTGACGCCAGGCCATTACGCCAAGTGCACAGGCTCCATATTACTAGAAGTCGTGTTCGGATCGCCGAACAATTCTCGATGCGAAAAATTAATTTTTCACATCGTCCCATTTGAAAGTGAATATCAAGCACTCTTGGGACGAAAGGCTTTTGTCCGCTTCAACGCCATACCGCATTACGCATCTCTTACACTCAAGATGCCCGGACCACGTGGCGTAATTTTAGTGCGAGGGTCACTTAAAGACCCCGGACTTGGATAGACGAATCCGGCGTCAGTGGGCTAGGGGCTCCCTAGCCGCATACCCCTTCACAGGGGGCTGCGCGCACAAATAACCGCGGGTTCATACAAACCCCGCTTTAATTATTTATATTTCTAATATTTTTCGCACAAACTGTTTTTAAAACTAAACGTTCCTCTCTTTTTACAGATGAACAACGTGCATACCCGTCCAGGATAATGGCGCAACGGAGACACATGCGCAGACGTGCAGTAGGGACCCGTTGTGAGGATTCTTTTCAGATTAAGACCCTGCGTAAACCTTTTTTACTGTCTCTTGTTGTTATTCTCCCTTGGTTTCTTCCTATAGCCAAAGCGGAGCCTGGCGTTTTGGCATCGGCCACGTCAGAAGACCATGCCCGTACCTGGACACTAGGGGCTTAGGGCATCGTTCTGCGCATTATTATAAAGACCGAGCACCTTAGGGAGTGTTCGGCGTCTCGAGTTAGGCATTATATGCATCAGCTCCGAATCATGTCTTTGGTCAAATGTTGGGTTTGCCCGGCTCCTGTGTTTTGCTGCCTTACGTTCCGTATCATCGGCTAACGCGGCACCAGGAGAACTACTGCGATTGTGCCCCAGTTCGGCTGGGCGAGCACCTCAGTAGAGAAAGCCGAAAACTGACTATCATGATACAACGAGAGACTGGTCAGCCACTCGATCGACTATCGGAATGTTTAGAATTCCCCGCTTTGACGAAGGGCCATTTCTCGGTCAGGCACACGCGCTCCGACTTCGGAGAAGGGCGATGCCACCAGGGGCTATATCGTAGCCCCACCCTCGAGCTCCACTGGCTAAGTGAAAGTGATAAAGCATTATAGTCCGGATTGCCTCGTTCGCTACGCTACCACCTCCTTATAACAGGACCGAGACGTCGGATTGAGTGTGAAAACGCGCTATTTTTGCGAACACCCCAGCACCTTGTGCGTGGGGGCTGAAGCCGAAGACTGCCATCTTTCAAGTTATACACAAGTATACGTAAACGGCCGCACAGGAGAAGTTTTACTACTTGGACGCACAAGTATAAAAAGCAGTTATAACATAATCATCGATTTACAAGCTAATGCGTTCATTTGAACGTTACATTCTTCGAGCACTGCGACTCTATTACACGAGCGCCACGCATAACTTCCACGAAATAGTGCTCGGCAGGGAGCCGGTCTTCGTCCGAACCCTGGGCAGCAACAGCGGTGGCGTCCATCTCTGGACAATGCGCCTTCACACGGGCAAGAGCCATCCGCGCGCCCTCTATGCAGGCCGACCGCTTCATCTCCTTTATATGCGGCACCGCTCCAAGGAATTGTTGTTGTAAGCCAAAGTAGCTCGTCGCCTTGGACCTCTCTGGCCAGACATGGGCCACGATGTCAGTCATGGCAAGTCCGGACAATCTATTTAGCTCGGCCCATTCGGCCAACTGGTCTGTCAATGGAAGTGGGCGATCCAGACTGTGGAATTGAGACCAATATAACTCTTCCGTCTCGTGATCCTTCTGGCTCCGGAAGTGCTTAATGGCATCGGCCGCACTTGCAGCTAAGTCCATATACGGATCCTCCGGACTCCACAGCCGCTCAAATTGAGCATAGTTTTCATCCATAAACCGGCGACGCAGCAGAAAAGGCTTGCCAGCCACGATATCTCCGGCCTGGCACAGTTCCTCCTTCATAGCCCGCATTGCAGAGCGGGCATCCTTGGCTTCGGCGGTGGCCTTCTTCAGGTCTTCCTGCTCCAATAAGCGCTCCTTTTCAAGAGCCTCATTGCGGTCGGCAGCATCCTTTACTTTCATGGCCAATTCGGCCACCTCGGCCCTGCTTAGGCAGTGCGCAGCCTTTTCGGCTTTCAACTCCTCGGCCGCCCTCGAGGCAGCCGCTTCACTCCTTCGGGCTTGCTCCTTAGCTCGAGCAAGTTCGGCCCGAAGGCCCTCCACAGCAGCAGCACCGTCTGTACAAACAGCATATAATTTATCAGAGGAGGGCTTCGACCCCCTTAATAAAGCGACTGCGGAGAACTCTTTTACCTTGCGACTCGTCAAGTCGCCTGTTGACAAGTGCGATGTCCGCATCTGCCAAGTCAAATTGCCGATTTAACTCGGCAAACTCACTAGTCCGGCTAGCCCCCGGACTATCCGTCACCTGCATAGGACCGACGGAATTCATTCCTTTAGATTTCGATCCTCGGTACGCTGTCGTTTCTGACAACCTACCGAGTCTCAGGGGCTACTATCTATATAGGGCGCATTTTTTATATGCAAAACTGCTAAAAGACAAAGGGGTGCGTCATTCTCGCATACCTCAAATCCCGCCAGCAAACTCATGGCGGCATTACGCAATTCGCTCTCAGCGGAGGAAATCCTTCCAATCACCATACACATTAACGCACGGTGATCTTCTGAAATGGACGCCCTCTCAAGCAGATTCTTCAGTTCTCCCGGCCGGACACTAGTAGGTGCCGAACTCTCTGGCCCCTCCGGACTCGGGGATACCCTCCGTGATGACACTTCGGGTTCGCCTGCCTCATCTGGCGGCTCTGCGGACGGAGGCGTATCGCTCTCCATCATCTCCGGAAGAAGGTCCCCCGAAGATGAACTCATCTGAGAAGGCTGCAGATCCGAACTGCAATATAAATATTTCGGTTATCTACAGAAGCACAAATGAAGGTATTTCCTTACTATTTAACTCCCTCTTTCATACTCACGGCTCGCTGGAGGGCCGATCCTTTGATGATGATTGTGCGTCCGGATTCTTTCCGGGCGCCGGACCCCCCGGGGAAGATCTCTTCCCACGCTTAGGGGCTTTGGCCTCCGGATCTTCGGAGGCGGTCCTCTTCTCCCCCTGAAGGGAGGGGTTCTTGGTTCCCCCCTCTTCAGTCGCCCCTTTGGGCGAAATATTAGCTCTTCTATTTTCCTCGTCACCCCCTTCTGTGGGCGCAACCTCCAACATTCTGACCAACACGGGCTCCAATGCGGTCTCTGGGAGGTGGGCTGGACACCTTATCAGCCTTGATCGTGCCACCCATTCCTGTAAAGAACAAAGGGTCAGGAGGCGAACTCTAGAAAGGCACATAAACAGAATGTCCGGACTCTGAGCTACTTACCTGAGTATCCGGGCGATCGCGGCTTAGGCCTGCATCCTCGGCTAAATCCGGACACGCCACCTGCGGTCCGAAGAACAACTTGTACATCTCCACGGGTGTCGCACCATGAAGTGTTGGAGAATCTGAGGTCCCTCCGGGTTGAACTCCCATAGACGGAGAGGACGGCGTTTGCAGGGCAGAAGATGCCTGATTAGCATAACCTGCATCACCTTGATCAGGTCGATCTCCCTCGCTTGGAGATCTCGAATCCGGCCCTGCAGTGAAGGCACGTCTTCGGACGGCCCCCAATTGAGCCCTTGGTTAACCCACGACATCAGTTGGCGTGGAGGTCCCGGGCGGAATAAGGGCGGCGGCTTTTGCCTGCTGCCCCTTGGAGCGGTGATATAGAACCACTCCTGCTGCCACAGTCCAAGTTCCTCTTGGAAGGAACCCTCGGGCCACGGGGCATCGACCTTTTTGCTTATGGTCGCCCCGCCGCACTCCGCTTGACGCCCCCCGATTATCTTCGGCTCCACCTTGAAGGTCTTCAGCCATAGGCCGAAGTGGGGAATGACGCGGAGGAAGGCTTCGCAGACGATAATGAATGCGGAGATATGGAGGATGGACTCCGGAGCCAAGTCGTGAAAGTCCAGCCCATAGTAGAACAGGAGCCCCCTCACGAAGGGATCCGTCGGGAAGCCTAAACCCCGACGGAGGTGGGATACGAAAACGACGTATTCGCCGGGCTCGGGGGCTGGCACGGCCTGCCCTTGGGCAGGCAACCTGTGCGAAACCTCGTAGGCCAGGTACTTGGCCTCACGCAACTTCAATATGTCCTCCTCCGTGACGGAGGAGGGCATCCACCGGCCCTGGAGGTCGGAGCCGGACATGATTGAGGATCCGAAGCGCTCGAATCTGAGGCTCTGGGTGTTGGAACTGGGAGCGGGGAAGAGATTCGATGCGATATTGAAGAACAATGGCGAGCCTTGGTCCTCTTATAAAGGGGAAGAAATACCAAGGGCCATCTCCGTGACCGTTTGGGATTCCCCTTCAATAGAGGAGGCGTGGCGACGGGAGCGGTTGGGTTACCCACACACGTATTGATGAGAATCCCGGAATAAGGGGAACATGATCTCTGCTTCGACAAGACGTGCCAAGGAAACCGCTTCGCTAAACATGCTGAGGTGGTATAGTAATTCAAACAAAGGCCTGGTGGCGGTGTGATGTCACGCCGCATAATACGTCAGCAGATTGAACTAAGTGTACATTTTATTCTCTCTACGGTGGAATGTGGAATTTATTTTGCAGAGCGGACACTATCCTGGTGTTCATGATCTTCTCTGGATTATTCAAGAGAGGAACCCGCCTTGCAATGCCGAACATTATGCACGCCGGACTTATCGTCATTGAAGACTGGTTCAGGGGCTACTGAGGGAGTCCTGGACTAGGGGGTGTCCGGACAGCCGGACTATCATTATCCGCCGGACTCCAAGACTACGAAGATACAAGATTGAAGACTCCGGCTCGTGTCCGGATGGTACTTTCCTTGGCGTGGAAGGCAAGCTTGGCAATACGGATATGTAGATCTCCTACCATTGTAACTGACTCTGTGTAACCCTAGCCCTCTCCGGTGTCTATATAAACCGGAGGGCTTTAGTCCGTAGGACAACATACATTACAACAATCATACCATAGGCTAGCTTCTAGGGTTTAGCCTCCTTGATCTCGTGGTAGATCTACTCTAGCAGGACGTAGGGTTTTACCTCCATCGAGAGGGCCCGAACCTGGGTAAAAACATCGTGTCCCTCGTCTCCTATTACCATCCGCCTAGACGCACAGTTCGGGACCCCCTACCCGAGATCCGCCGGTTTTGACACCGACATATATCTTTGTCTAATTGTGCTACGAAAACTCCCTCCATCTCAACCCGCGCCTTGCTATCCCAAAATTACAACGCGCGCGAAAACTCCCACCTCCTGCGAAATCCCGACACGCAAAACGACCGTGATACCCCTGAACCGAAAGATCCGTTTAGCTCAAATCTGTAGGGGTACTTTCATAACTTACCCCACATTTCGGACAAGCGCGTCCCTAAGCCATGGTTCCCCTCCCATCCCATCTGCCGACCCATTCGTACACCGAGGCCGAGAAAACCCGTGAAGCCCCACATCCTCCTTCGTCCGCCACCCAGCCGGAGCCTCTTCCCCGACGATGTCGTCCACAGCAACACCTTGACGTCCCTCATCCACAGCACCTGATGAGGATCCATCGTTGATCTTGTTGTCCCGTCGGTTAAGCCACCCCGTCCTCTGCCTCCAAGGAGCTGCTCGGACATTCCCCTCGTCTTTCGCGCCGCCTTCATTCCGACGCCGCCATCTTCACTTGTACCACCGGAAGAGCAACATCATCACCATTTCCTCGGATGAAGCTGAGGCATAATCGGCACCACCAAAGAGGTTCTACACTAATCGCTGCATTTTCTTCTTGATTCAATCTCATGGTGCTGCCGGCACTCGGTCCCGAGCCAACATGGCGCGGCTCCATCGATGGCGCCGTCGCCGGCGACTTCGGCCATGACGTCGCTCCCTCGGCGGTGAAGTCCACATCAGTAGGACCTGCTGCTGCTTTCGCTCTCGCTCGCGCAGCTGCTTTGCTCTTGCTCTCGGTCCCCTGCCTGGTCTGCTCTTGCTCTTGCTCGTGCTGCTGCTCTCGCTCGTGCTCCTTCTTGTGCTGCTGCTCTCGCTCTTGCTCTTGCTTGCGCTGCTGCTCCGATTTAGCTACCCTTCAATTGATTGAATCGACTTTTGGGTCAGTCGATTTCAGGGGGTGGGGGA
>NC_057801.1:198094720-198176138 GCF_018294505.1 Triticum aestivum | reverse complement strand
GGCCGGGGCGGCGGCGGACCGGCGATGGGGAGTGGTTTCGGGGCGGCGAGGCAGCGCTGCCGGCGGTTTGGCTGTTGGTGGCTGGCGGCTTAGGGGGGTGGAGGTTGAAGATGAACTGCATGCCCTTGATTTCGTATCCAACGGCTGGAAAATCGACTGACCAGAGATGAAAAAGTCAGTTGACTTTGCCTACTGCTCTACTCTTGTGCGTGTTACTGCTGCACGAGCAGCAGATACTGCTCTCGCTCGAGCCCCTGTAGCTGCTACCCAAGATGATGCTACACGACCAGCTGCCCCGGCTCTCGCACGCGCTGCTGCTACCGCTTTTCTGCTACTAGTGCGTTCAGTTTCGACAGTAAAATTCAGTTTCGACAGCAAAATTTAGTTTCGACGGTTAAATTAAGTTTCGATAGTTAAGTTCAGAGATGAGCGGCTAATGTATTTTACATCTAGCACTTTGTGGTTATGTATTTTACGTCATCTATTGGAGATGCTATTAGAATTCCACTCAGGTTAACGCTTCTCTCTTGTCCTGCTTCAACCTCGCTGTCGTACAACTCACCGGAGCTGCTCCAACAACAAAACCCTCCAGCACAGCGGAGCTGTAACCCGGGCCCCATCTCCAGACGCCTAAGATCTTCTTCCCCTCCTCCGGCAGCCAAATCAGCCGGAGCATCCTCACCGACCAACCCAATCACGCTAAGATTGACATGGCTTCGCCAAAGAGGTTGTACACTTGTTGCATCTCTTTTTTACTCTACATGTTATATATATTGTCCACTGAGCACACGTAGTAACATGAAATACGATTAGTTTCTCCTACTATATGACAAGCAGTGAGGTACCAGGCAACTTAGCTATCCGTGATGGACTCTCTTGAACGCCATCATTATTTATATCTGCATGTTTGAGCTGTGCATTTGTAGATGGGCCTGGGAGTTGAGCTAGTAGGGCAGTGGCCTGGGTCCTGTAACATCACAAATTTCCAATTTGGAATGTTATGCATTAGATCATCATTGCATATCATATTTTATCGCATTTTGGCGTGATCCTAGAAATTCTACGCAACTCAAGGACCCACAGAGAGAATTGGGGATTTCGTTATTTTCATATTTGAGTTTTCTCAAATTTTGAAAAGAGGATCATTTGATTTTAATTATTTGCTCTTCGGATATTTCTTTTATAAAAATAAAAGAGAGGGGATAAAATGACTTTCACAAAATAAAGAAATATTGGAGATTTAATATTAAAATCAAATAAGATTTTCATTCGGAGTTCTATCGCTATTTTATTTGAATTAGGAAAATATGCGTTTTTCAAAATTGCATTAGAGGCCCAAATAAATGTCACTTTGTCTGCTATATTTTTAGAGGATGGGCAAAATTTATTTTAGGATTTTTGGAGTCCATTTAGTATTTCTTTTATTTGTTTTTCTGCGCGCAGAATTATTTTAAAAAAAGGGTTACCGACCTAACGGGCCGTGTCCGACCCGGACACTCCATCCCGGCCGGCCTTTAAGAGGCGAGGCCCGAGCCGCCCCAAACCCTAGATGCCAGCCCTCGATCTGCCGCCACCGCCAGCCTCCGCCGCCGCCGCCGCCGCGAGTTCCGCCGCCGCCGCCTCCCGCCCGCGCCGCCGAAGCCCCGCGCCGCCGATCCCCGTCACCTCCCGACCCCGCCGCCGCCCGCCGCCGCCACCAGCCATCGCCGGAGCCGCCGCCGTCTCGCCGCTCGCCGACCCCGACGACGAGGTAGTCGCCGGAGCCGGCGCCGGTTTTCTTCGGAAAACCGTATGGTTTTTTAGAAACCCACGTTTTTTTATTAGATCGGTTTATTTTTTTCGGATTAGCGCAGACAGCCCGTTCATTCATTTCAACGAACGGTTTTAACTCGTTAGCCGCAGACAGCGAACGTTCGTTCGTTAGCCTGTTCGTCAGTTTTTATTTTTCCTGGGTTTTTCCGCGATTATTTTCGATCGCGATTTCTGCCCTGATTTTTCGTTTTAGTTTATCTTTTTGCTCGTTTATCGGAATCAGGCGATTCAAGCGCCTAGAGTTTCGTCTCGAAGCCCTCTTTCTGTTTAACCAACTTAAACAAGTTTTTGCTACTATAAAATTTGACTTAAGTCCAAAGTAGTACACGAAGCTTGTTTCTTTCGCAGTTTGAGTTTCGTTGCTTCGTTTGATTTGATTCTTTTTGCAAACCGGAGTTCTTAAGCTGAAATTTCTGGTTAGATCTCTTATTTGAGTTTTACCCATGCTTCTAGTTGAGTGCTTATTGTATGATTGTTTGTTTGCGATAGAGTACCCGGAGTGCGAAGCGTGCTACTACGAGTCTCTAGGATTCACGGATCATCAGCAAGGCAAGTAACACTTTGATCATACCTCTTTACTACCCAGTTTTATTGCATTAGATCAATCCTCGAATAATTGCATGGTTAGGATCTGATTAATATGTGGGTTCCGGGAAGTAGATGAGGTAGAACCTATTGTCCTATTTATTATCAAACCTTTGGGTGTTACTTCTACGTTGCTTATATTGCTATGCTATGCTATGCTTGTAGACATGGTTTGGTTCGAGTGATTCATGACAGATGTGAGTGTTGTTACTTAATGGTTAACTTAAGGTGACTACTTTAATACACATCTGGGTGGATTGCTTGAAGGCACCCTGGAGTACCCAGTGGTTGTCAGGGCACCTGGAGAATCCAATGTTGTCCTAGGATATCCTGGAGTACCCGTGTGATCATCCTACGGTCCGCCACCCAGGCTCAAAGGGATCATAAGATTATTCATGCTAGAAACTTCCATATGCAGCCACAAGCTATTATGGGCTCTAGCATAGTTGAGTATGTTGCAAGCCCTCTTTCAGTGGTGGGCTAGCAGATGTAGGGGAAAGTAGGTGTAACTGTCCACCCAGAGTAAAGAGTTATTGTTTCAGAAAGACTATGTCTCGATTCTCCGACCATGATGTATTCGAGTCTTGTGGGGAAAAGCATGCAAACCTCTGCAGAGTGTACAAACTAATCATGGTTAGCCGTGTCCCCGGTTATGGACGTTTTGAGTATCTAGATCTTGGATTATCATGTTGATCTCATCACTCTAAATTAATTTGATTGGGTTTAATGATGATGCTTAATTGGGATTGAGTTGGAGGAACCTTCTCAATGTTTAACAACCACCATGATAGTTAAATAAAATTTATTCCTTTGTTGTAGGGAAAATTGGCTTTATGCAAAACTGTAACCATTGAGCTTTCCACCAGCCATATATGCATGTAGTGATAGCATTTATTCTGTTCATTACTCTCTTGTGTTACATTGCCAACATATTCCATGTGCTGACCCATTTCGGGCTGCAACGTTCATGTTGAAGACTTTTTAGACGATGAGTAAGGTGCCATAGGTTGTTGTCTTTGACTAAGTGATGTCGTTGGAGTTGATGGACTCACTTTATCTTCCAAGCCTTCCGCTGTTATCGTATTTAGATGGCCTTAAGCCATATTTATTGTAATAAGTTCTCTTTTGAGACATTCGATGTAATAAGTGTGTGGTTGCTACTCTGTTATAAATCCTCGAGTACTATGCGTGTCAGCATTACCGATCCAGGGATGACACTGAGGCACAGAGATCAGACTATTTGAGGTCTGGTCACTACAAGATGGTATCAGAGCACATGTTGACTATAGAACACGACCACTATGCTAAAGCCCTAGATCACTACTCTCTTCTCATTTCTAACTCCTCTCCCTCTTCTAATCTTTAGGATGGCAGATGCAAGGAACAAGTTCACACAGCCGGATGAAGATACACCTTTTGGAAGACACTTGAAGGAAGTCACTAGATACATGAACATCGGAATACCAAGCTTCACCGGGACCTACATCGCCACTATACCAGAAGAGGAGCGTTGGATGATTCGAGTTCAAGTTCCAGGAAGGACATTCATGCCAGTCACCGAGCCCATAGAGTTTTCCTTTGATGCACCAACCTAGAGTCTAGGAAAGAGCATGGCAGCCCACATCACCATGGGACGCATTGGAGAAGTTTACCACAAGGATCTCAAGGATACTATCTACCAGATTTGTGGGCGCCGAGATGAGCAATGGGAGATGATCAGCACCACGAAGGATAGATCTATTGCAGCTTTCATCCAGGAGTTAAACCAGCACATTCGTCGCCAGGAGAACCAGATGTGCGCAGGCATGATAGATCTGAAGAAGGTAATGACCAGGATCACGGAGATGGAGGAAGAACTCAAGTCTACACTCGATGGATATGAGGAGGAAATGATGATACTCGTGGAGAAGAATGACAATCTGAAAAGAAGCTAGGAGTATTCATGGGAGACCCCGCGCCAGGAGGAGAGGACGATGATTCCATTTGTCCGGAGAACTACATCATCATCGACGACACCGACTCGGACCCTGATGATAGCGATGATGACTATCTTGATGAAGCTAGAGCAGATATCATGGAGTCTTCCACCAATCAATTTTTCTAGTCGACCACCATATCAGTAGTAGTTTTCCCCCATATATATAGTATTGTCCGAGCACTTTTGTAATGATAGTTAGACCGATGTATGCCCATGTTTGAAATTGATTGAGGTGATATGTTTGTGTTTGTCTCATGTGCATATGGGTAGTGTTTTCCCTCTAGACCTCATTCTATTCTATTTTTCTCATCTTTTCTTAACCCATCAGATGCCTCCGAGATGCGACAATGGATTTGCATTCCCACCGGAGCTCACCCAGTTGATCCAGTAGCAGAATGCATTGATGCAGATACTAGTCCAGAATTAGAATCAGGGGAACAACAACAACAACAACAACCCACCACCACCACCACCTGTTGATCACTTAGCCCGTTTTCTAAGGCTGAATCCGTCGGTGTTCTCCAGTAGCACCAAGCCGGTAGTTGCAGATGATTGGCTCCACAAGATTGGAAGGGAGTTCCACTGCAGGATGTACAGATGCGGAGAGAGTGCGTTTTGCCGTACATCAGCTTGATGGACCCGCAACATCATGGTGGGAGAATTTCACAGCCACTTACCCCATCGACACTGTCACATGGGACCAGTTTCAGCAGGCCCTTCGTACTGCCCATGTTTTAGCAGGAGCTATGGCCATGAAGAAGCGTGAGTTTCACAACTTGCACCAAGGAGGACGCACAGTGGGCCAGTATGTGGATGACTTTAGCAAGTTAGCACGTTATGCTCCATATGATGTTGCTACGGATGCAGCTAAGCAGGAGAAGTTTCTGGAAGGACTGAATGATGAACTGAGAATGCAATTGATGGTGGCAACCTTCAACAACTACCAGGAGTTGGTAGATAGAGCTCTCATGATTGAAGGGAAGCAGTAGCAGATTGAGAACCTCAAGAGGAAGTATGGAAAAGGGAAGTTTAAAGTGCAACTATCCCTAGGTGGTTTTGGTAATTCCTAACAACATATATCTCATTGAGCTAATGCTATTTCAAGATAAGTATTTCAGGAAAGCTCAAATATTGGCATGGCATGGATGAGAAAAGTGGATCCCTCAAAATTCTAAGGACAAAAGGATTGGCTCAAGCTCAAAGCACAAGACTCTACATTTTCTATTTTAGTGATCCAAGATCACATTGAGTCTATAAGAAAAGGCAATACTATCAAGGAGGGATGAGGTGTTGCTTAATGGCTTTCTTGCTCAAAATGCTTGGTGATATGCTCCAAAGCCCTCAACTACTT
This sequence comes from Triticum aestivum, assembly GCF_018294505.1. Lineage (NCBI taxonomy): Eukaryota > Viridiplantae > Streptophyta > Magnoliopsida > Poales > Poaceae > Triticum > Triticum aestivum. Next base: position 198,170,412 of record NC_057801.1, on the reverse strand, counting down.
TCTCACATCCACATATGACCCAAACCAAAAGTCCAACTCGGCCCCACCGATTCTTTCTATCCGGCGCCACCGAGTTCGGATGTCATAGCCACTGCCACAAACCCTAGTCAAATTGGTCTCACCGATAGGGATCTCGGTCTCACCGAGATGGGATTGTAATCTCTCTGTCTCCCTTCGTAACATTTCGGTCCAACCGAGATGAGCGATCGGTCCCACCGAGATTGCAATGCAAACTTTCTGTTTCCCTTTCGTAACGTTTCAGTCTCACCGAGATCAGCGAATCGGTCCCACCGAGTTTGCCTGACCATCTCTCTGGTTAGCTTATTACCAAAATCAGTCCCACCGAGTTTGTGTAATCGGTATCACCAAGATTACATTATGCCCTAACCCTAAACATATCGGTCCCACCGAGTTGACATGTCGGTCCCACCGAAAATCCTAACAGTCACATTATTTGCTGAATCGGTCCGACCGAGTTTGACGATTCGGTCCCACCGAGATTGGTAAGTTGTGTGTAACGGTTAGATTTTGTGTGGAGGCTATATATACCCCTCCACCCACTCTTCATTCGTGGAGAGATCCATCAGAACATGCCTACACTTCCAACATACATTTTCTGAGAGAGAACCACCTACACTTGTGTTGAGGTCAAGATATTCCATTCCTACCATATGAATCTTGATCTCTAGCCTTCCCCAAGTTGCTTTCCACTCAAATCTTCTTTCCACTAAATCCAAATCCCTTGAGAGAGAGAGTTGAGTGTTGGGGGGACTATCATTTGAAGCACAAGAGCAAGGAGTTCATCATCAACACACCATTTTTTACTTCTTGGAGAGTGGTGTCTCCTAGATTGGCTAGGTGTCACTTGGGAGCCTCCGACAAGATTGTGGAGTTGAACCAAGGAGTTTGTAAGGGCAAGGAGATCACCTACTTTGTGAAGATCTACCCTAGTGAGGCAAGTCCTTCGTGGACGACGGCCATGATGGGATAGAAAAGGTTGCTTCTTCGTGGACATTCGTGGGTGGATCCCTCCGTGGACTCGCGCAGCCGTTACCCTTCGTGGGTTGAAGTCTCCATCAACATGGATGTCCAATAGCACTACCTATCGGAACCACGACAAAAACATCTGTGTCTCCAATTGCGTTTGCCTTCTCGAACTCGTCCCCTTTACCTTCATATGCAATTGTTTTACATTCTGCAGGTATACTCTTAGAATTGCATGTGTAGGTTGATTTCTTGACTTGTGCTAAGTTGCTAAAATCTGCCAAGAACTAAAATTGGGAAAAGGCAAGTTTTTTATTTTGTCAAGTAGTCTAATCACCCCCCTCTAGACATACTTTCGATCCTATAAGTGGTATCAGAGCTTTGGTCTCCATTTTCTTTGATAGCTTTTGCTGGTCATAGCCTTGGTTTCACAACCTAGGAGAGTATGGCGTCTAGCGAGGGAAATTACCACCATAGAGGTCCTTACTTTGATGGTACTAATTTTGCTAGTTGGAAGCATAGGATGAAAATGCATATTCTTGGACATAACCCCGCCGTTTCGGCTATTGTGTGTATTGGATTGCAAGGTGAATTCTTTGATGGGAGAGAACCGAACCGTGAAGCTACCGCAGAAGAGTTGAAGATGCTGAAATACAATGCTCAAGCTTGTGATATCCTCTTCAACGGATTGTGCCCCGAAGAATTCAACAAAATCAGCCATCTTCAGAATGCAAAGGAAATTTGGGATACTTTGATTGACATGCATGAAGGTACCGACTCCGTCAAGGAATCCAAATTGGATGTGCTTCAAAGTCAGCTTGACAAGTTCAAAATGAAGGATGGTGAAGGCGTCGCTGAAATGTACTCTAGGCTTGCTCTCATCACAAGTGAGATTGACGGCTTAGGAAGTGAAGAGATGACCGACAAATTCTTCATCAAAAAGATCCTAAGAGATTTGGATGGAAAATCTGATACCGTGTGCACATTGATCCAAATGATGCCCAATTACAAAGATCTCAACCCAACGGAGGTCATTGGAAGAATTGTTGCTCATGAGATGTCACTCAAGGATAAAGAGGAGCTCCACAACAAGTCAAGTGGTGCTTACAAAGCCTCATGTGAAGCTCCCACATCATCAAGTGAGAAACAAACCTTCAATGAAGAATTGAGCCTAATGTCGAAGAACTTCAACAAGTTCTACAAGAGTAGGAGCAAGGAAAGAAGTTCCAAGTCAAGGTCCTACAATGACAAAAGATCTTCTAGTCGTGAGCGTAATTGCTACAATTGTGGAAGACCCGGACACTATTCCAATGAGTGTACGACACCCTACAAAAGAAGATAAGATTCTCCAAAAAGAAGAAGTAGAAGAGAAGAATCACCATCAAGAGAAAGAAGGAGTAGAGATGATCGTTATGAACGAAGAACATCCCGGAGAAAGGATTCGAAAAGGAAGGACAAGTCATCAAGGAGCTACACAAAACGAAGACATCAAGCTCATGTTGGTGAATGGGTGTCCGGCTTCGACTCCGACAATCACTCCGAGAGAAGCTATCACTCCGACTCCGAATATACTCAAGATGAAGGTGTTGCCGGTCTAGCACTTGTGTCAACCAACTCCTACGACATATTTGATTCACCAAATGAAGGACTTGGAAGATGCTTCATGGCTAAAGGCCCAAAGGTATCACACCCCGGGTATGGTGATTTCAATAGTGATGAAGATGACTTGTTAGGTGATGATGATTTACTTGTTGACAACTCTAGTGATGAATACTATGATGAAACGTCAAATAATCATGCTAATCAAGATAAAACGAATGACAATGATAAGGAGAAAATTGAGCTCCTAACTAAAGAACTAAACACTCTTAAGTTAGCTCATGAAACTATCTTAGGAGATCATCGAGAACTTTTAAGGACTCATGAGACGTTACGCTTTGAAAAGCTCAACCTTGAGCAGGAACATGAGTTTTTAAAAGCAATCAATGATGACCTTTGCAAGAAAAGTTCTTCTTAGATTGCCAAGTGTTTACTCTTATCTACTTACATGCCTCAAGTCAAGTCTAGTAACAAGAACAAGAAAGATTCTCCCTCTAGTATTAACAATAATCATGCTAAATCCAATGTTGTTGCTTCTAGTAGTTCTCTTGATTCCACTAATGATTCTCTTAGCCAAGTTACACTTGACCAAGAAAATAGCCTTTTGAAGGGAATTATAGAGAAAGATGTTTACAAGAGCCTTGTCGGGAGTAAGCAATTCGAGGAAATTGTACGCAAGCAAGGAAGGCACCGGAAGAACCAAGGTGTTGGTTTTGAACGAAAGTTCAATGCCAATGGAGTTGAGTGGGAAGAAGATCAATACCCCAAGACGAAGTTTGTTCCTCAACAAAGAAGTATGATCCTACCACTTTCAAAGGGACAAAAGCTCAAGATGATCTGACACCACAAGACCACAAGCAAAAAGGCAAGGACAAGCTTCAAGAGGAGATTGATGCATTTGAAGAAGCTCCTAAGGCCTTGGTCAAGTGGGTTCCCAAGACTACATCAAGTTCTACTTCATCAAGTTCGACTACAACTCCAAGGATTCCCATCAAGATGATGTGGATCCCGAAGAAGAAGAACTAGAGAGTTCTTGAGGGTGACTCCGCCAACATACTTCACTCATATCATTTTGGCAAGAACAAGTGCAATCAACTTCCATATCGTGCACTACTTCAAGGAGTCACAAACCCTCTTGTTGGTAAGACAAGGGACAAGGTAACCTAATGCTTTCGTGGACATCATCTTGTGTGTGCATCACTCTATGTCTATGGATATCCTTGTTTCTTCCTTGTGGGACTAACCCGTGTAGGTATTGAAAGTGCAAATCACATCAAAGGATTGCTCCAAATGATCTACATCAACATTGAGCATCCACATCTTCAACACCTACATGAAGTCATCATCGACAAAACCCAAGGTTAGTTCATCCCTCTTAGGGGGGATCTCACATCTAGGGGGAGCTTTACTCTAAGAATTGAGTTAAAGCAACTCTAATGGTGTGAACACAACAATGCTTTATTTAAAAGTGGTAACCCCACTTGTGCTTAAACGATGAGTATGACCTATGATCAAATGTTCTCATTTGACTCCTATGTCAATATACTCATATATAGATGACCTAGTCATCGCCAATTGCTTGATAGATGCTAGAATTGTGTGTGCATGCTTTGTCACATATTTCATTTGCCATTTTATTGTGTGAGCATGTTGGTTGCATATTTTACTCATTCGAGGACATCCACTTGTCATTTTGATTGTTTGGTTTCTTTTTCTTTTGCCAAGTGGATGGACAAGAATGCCTAAGAACCTTCTCTATCTATCTATGCTTTTCTTGTCTCAAACTCTATTCATGCTATATCACAAAGTTTGATCAAGTCAGATTCGAACCACTCTGTGTGAGGAGCACTCGGAGTCCCCGATTCGTCATAGACTTAAACTTCCAAAACCTCTTTGTGCATTCCGGTCTGACTAATTCAACCTTTTCGGTCATACCGAGATCACTAAGTTGATCTTGGTTTTCAATCTCGGTGCAACCGATTTGAACTTTTCGGTCACACCGAGTTGCAGTAACTGCTTGCAGTAATGCATCTCGGTGCCACCGAGTTGTTCCACTCGGTCGCATCGACAAGGTCAGGCTATATATACCCCTAGGCCAAAATTTGGAATTTTTTCTGAAACCCTTCGCTCGCACACAGCCTGCTCTGCCTCTTCGGGTCTCCGGATCGTCCTCCTCGTCACCAGCGACCTCCCGCCGCTGGTCTCCGCCGTCGTCAATGGGATTCTGCTCCGCCGTTGTCGCTGTAGCAAATCTATCGCTGCATTAGGGTATGGATTTGAACTTTGTGCGATTCTTAACTCCAATTCCTAGCACATTGCATTGCCATGAATCTTGCCACGTTTGAAACCTTCCTATCCAGCAAAACTACTTCGTAGATTAGTCTTGGATTGAAAATTTAGGGTTAGGTTTTCCGCCGAATTCATCTCAGACCAACCGAGTTGTAGAAATCGGTCTCACTGATTTGGCTCAGGCCATTGCACATGTGATTCTCGGTCTGACCTAGAATTGCAAATCGGTGTGACCGAGATCGATTCTTTGTGAAACCCTAGCAGTCTCGATGCCACCAAACTGTGACTCGGTCTGACCGGGTTCACTAGTTTAGGTTCCAAAAGCCGCTTCGGTATCACCGAGTTTACAAATCGGTAGCTCCGAAATGCTTTCTATGGAAAACTAAAACTAAGTTTTTGACTCAATTTTTTTTGCAAAAACCTTTGTGCTTTGTGATGCTCATCTACTCTACCTCATCTACATCTATTCACAGGGTCTGTTGTTAGAGTTTGCATCATGTCAGATCAGAGTGACAGTCAGAACAAATCTGAGGAGCAAGTTCATATGAGTGAGGGCACTAGTCCCTCCAGCGGCTATGATGAGGGTAGCAGGAGCACACCCAGCAATTTGCCAAAGGCAGCCACTAGGGCAAGGAAGAAGAAAACCTTAGACTCTGAAGATGAGGACTATGTGGATGTTGAGGATGAGGCCACTTCTAAGAACAAGGTGCTGAAGAAGGAATATGGCACAACTGCATCCACTAAGCCAGGAATGCGAATGAAGAGCACTATCCAGGAGTGTATGACAGCTTCAATGCTCGTGAAGTAGATAACTTTGTTGTCCAGAAGCTCACCAAGTGGAATGATGACTTCATTATGTAGTTTTACTCCACAACTCATTTCTACCTAGATGGGAAGATAGTCTGGATGTCTGAGGGTACTAGGTACCAATCCACCGTTGAAGAATGGGCAGAGTTGATAAATGCTCCAAAAGAGAATGAGGATGACTTGGATGTCTATGCCAAGAAGAAGAAATACCACAACTCTATGGCTCACATGTACAGAGTGATCCCATATGCTGCACTAGAGACACATAAGTTTGGATCTGTACATTACCTGTTGTCAGGGTTGCCTACTATCAACTGGATCTTAAGGCACACTTTGCTGCCCAAGTCAGGTGATCACAAGATGATCAGAGGCCATGCAATTAACTTGCTGCATATATTTGATGTGCCTCAGAAATTCAAAGTCATGAGCCTGATTGTGGAAACAATCAAAAGGACTGCTGCTGATCAGAAGAGGAGTTGTGGGTATGCCCCACACATTCAGGAGCTCATAAACTCCAAGATGGGCACATGTACATATCTTTTGGACAAGGAACGCCTGCCCATCTACCATGATTTTGAGGACAACACCATTGTGATGGATGAAAATGAACCATCATCTGTGCAAGCACAAGGGAAGAAAGAGAAAGCAAGGGCAGAGAAAGCTGCTAAGATGCCAACTTCTGAAGAGGCATCTCAGATTTTCTTGAAGAGCAAGCAAGATCAGCTTGGCTACTTGATTGCCTCCACCTTGAGGATTGAGAAGGGCTTGGCCACCCTGACTCAAAACCAGGAGAGCTTGGAGAGAATCATAGAGCAGAAGTTTTATGCTCTTGATGTAAAGTTACTGAGATCGAAACTGCAGTTGAGCAACTTCAGGAGGATGTGGAGGAGAAGAAGGGAAAGTCTACCACAGATGCTTTTGCTAGAGTGCCCAGAGGACAGAGATCTGCTGCAATGCATGTTCCAGACACCAGAGCTACATCATCTGCCCCAGCTACAGCTTCAGTGCCTCCAGCTCCAGCACCCACTCCACCAGCTCCAGCTACATCAACAGAAGCCTTCGTCCTTGGAGCCATCTCTACACCATCACATCAAGGCCAAGCCTGAGAGTCGTTTAGCACTATGCATTTTTGTGAACATTTTTGTAACTTGTTGCCAAAGGGGGAGAAAAATTTATAGATCATAGGCTTCGAGAGAGAGTGTTGCTTTGTTCTCTTGTCTTTTTGGTGGTTGAACTTCGTTCTTCATGTGTTTGCTTGTTTGCTTGATACATTATGCCTTTTGTGAGATTCTTGGATGATCATGTGTTTGATCATATGCTATGCTACATTAATGCTTGTTGGATGATATTATCTCTTATATCCTCATATGATCATTCACTTTGCTTGGTGATGAGTGCATGTGTTTAATTATTATCATTTTGAGCGCTCCACCAAGATGTATGTGACATGGAAGAGTGACCCATGATCCTAACTCAATGTGCATTTGCAGTCCAAAGCAAATTTTAAATAATGCACAAATTTAGGGGGAGCTCTTACTTATCACATACTTCTCAAAGCAACGATGTCTTTCAATCTTATTACCATTTGTCGAAGCTTTGATCTATATGTTGTCATCAATTACCAAAAAGGGGGAGATTGAAAGTGCAACTATCCCTGGGTGGTTTTGGAAATTGCTAAAAACATATATCTCATTGAGCTAATGCTATTTCAAGATAAGTATTTCAGGAAAGCTCAATGATTGGCATGGCATGGATGAGAAAAGTGGATCCCTCAAAAAGCTAAGGACATAAGGATTGGCTCAAGCTCAAAGCACAAGACTCTACATTTTCTATTTTAGTGATCCAAGATCACATTGAGTCTATAGGAAAATCTAATACTATCAAGGAGGGATGAGGTGTTGCTTAATGGCTTTCTTGCTCAAAATGCTTAGTGATATGCTCCAAAGCCCTCAACTACTTTCTCACATCGACATATGACCCAAACTAAGAGTCCAACTCGGGCCCACCAATTCTTTCTATACGGCACCACCGAGTTCAGATGTCATAGCCACTGTCACAAACCCTAGTCAAATCGGTCTCACCGATAGGGATCTCGGTCTCACCGAGATGGGATTGTAATCTCCCTGTTTCCCTTCCTAACGTTTCGGTCCAACCGAGATGAGCGATCGGTCCCACCGAGATTGCAATGCGAACTCTTTGTTTCCCTTTCATAATGTTTCGGTCTCACTGAGATGAGCGAATTGGTCCCACCGAGTTTGCCTGACCAACTCTTTGGTTAGCTTATTACCAAAATCGGTCCCACCGAGTTTGTGTAATCAGTCTCACCGAGATTACGTTATGCCCTAACCCTAACCATATCGGTCCCATCGAGTTGACATGTCGGTCCCACCGAAAATCCTAACGGTCACATTATTTGCTGAATCGGTCCGACCGAGTTTGATATTTCGGTCCCACCGATATTGGTAAGTTGTGTGTAACGGTTAGATTTTGTGTGGAGGCTATATATACCCCTCCACCTACTCTTCATTCATGGAGAGAGCCATCAGAACATGCCAACAATTCCAACATACATTTTCTGAGAGAGAACCACCTACACTTGTGTTGAGGTCAAGATATTCCATTCCTACCATATGAATCTTGATCTCTAGCCTTCCCCAAGTTGCTTTCCACTCAAATCTTCTTTCCACCAAATCAAAATCCCGTGAGAGAGAGTTGAGTGTTGGGGAGACTATCATTTGAAGCACAAGAGCAAGGAGTTCATCATCAACACACCATTTGTTACTTCTTGGAGAGTGGTCTCTCCTAGATTGGCTAGGTGTCACTTGGGAGCCTCCGACAAGATTGTGGAGTTGAACCAAGGAGTTTGTAAGGGCAAGGAGATCACCTACTTCATGAAGATCTACCCTAGTGAGGCAAGTCCTTCATGGGCGACGACCATGGTGGGATAGACAAGGTTGCTTCTTCGTGGACCCTTCGTGGGTGGAGCCCTCCGTGGACTTGCGCAGCCGTTACCCTTCGTGGGTTGAAGTCTCCATCAATGTGGATGTACGATAGCACCACCTATCGGAACCACGAAAAAAACATCCGTGTCTCCAATTGCGTTTGCCTTCTCAAACTCCTCCCCTTTACCTTCATATGCAATTGTTTTACATTCCGCTACTATACTCTTAGAATTGCATGTGTAGGTTGATTGCTTGACTTGTGCTAAGTTGCTAAAATCCGCCAAGAACTAAAATTGGGAAAATGCAAGTTTTTTATTTGGTCAAGTAATCTAATCACCCCCTCTAGACATACTTTCGATCCTACAGAAGTATAATTCGGGAGCTCAACAGAGGCCCCGTTTTACCCCAAACTCGGGAGGACACCTTCAGCATAACCATGGAGGTCACAATCACAATGGAGGAAGTTTGCACAACCATAGTGGCCCCAAGAATGGGAATGGAGGAAGCAATGGCCGAACCGTTCCAACCCAGCAACACCCTCCAAGAAGGATCTAAGTCACATTACTTGTTTCAAGTGCGGGAAGAATGGACATTACACCACGGAGTGTTCTGAAGCAAAGAATGGAAATGGCAATGGAAGCTTTGGGAAGAAGCCCAACTCTTTCAACAGGGGACAAGTGAACCATGTTAACGTGGAGGAGGTTGAAGCACAGCCCGATGCAGTATTAGGTAAGTTTTTGGTTAAGTCATTTACTGCAATTGTTCTTTTTGATACTGGTGCATCACATTCATACATATCAAGGGGATTTGTGGATAAGTATAAGTTGCCCACCAAGGTTCTTAGAACACCTATGTTCCTAAGCTCACCAGGAGCGGAGTATATGGCAAGCCAAGGATGTTTTTAGATGCCATTGACCATAGGTAGGCATGTTTTCCCCTCGGACCTGATAATTTTTGAGTCACAAGGTTTGGATGTGATTTTGGGTATGGATTGGCTATCGATGTATGGAGGAAACATCGATTGTGCCAGTAAGTCAATTATGCTCACCACCCCAGAAGGAAGAAGGATTAAGTATGTATCCTGGCATGTGCCGAAGAGGACTCAAGTGAATTCCTTATCAAGAGTTGTACATGAGGAAGTACCAGTGGTGAAGGATTTCCCTGACGTATTTCCAGAAGAGTTGCCAGGCATGCCACCGGGTAGAGACATTGAGTTTTTGATTGAGCTTTTGCCAGGCACAGGGCCATTATCTAAGAGACCGTAGAGGATGCCCGCAAAGGATTTAGGAGGAAATTAAGAAGCAGATTAAGGAGTTACTAGATAAAGGCTATATTCGCCCAAGTTTGTCACCTTGGGGATCACCAGTGCTTCTAGTGGAGAAGAAGGATGGATCGTTAAGGATGGTTGTTGATTATCGTGGATTGAATGAAGTAACAATCAAAAACAAGTACCCACTGCCGATGATCAATGATCGGTTTGACCAGTTGCAAGGAGCTAAAGTATTTTCCGAGATCGATCTACGGTCAGGATACCACCAGCTGAAGATTCGAGAGCAGGGTATACCTAAGATAGCTTTTACCACAAGGTATGGGCTATATGAGTATACCATTGTCTTTTGGACTGACTAACACACCTGCCTATTTCATGAACATGATGAACATGGTGTTTATGGAGTTTTTGGATAAGTTCGCCGTGGTGTTCATTGATGACATATTAGTATACTCGAAGAATAAAGAGGAGCATAAGGAGCATTTACGTTTGGTACTTGGAAAGATCAGAGAACATCAGTTATATGCCAAGTTCAGCAAGTGTGAGTTTTGGTTGAAGGAAGTTGGATTCCTTGGACACGTTATATCCGGAGAAGGAATAGCAGTAGACCCCACCAAGGTTGTCACTGTGACAAATTGGGAAGCACCCTCGTCAGTTGGAGAGATCCGGAGTTTCCTTGGACTCGCAGGATACTACCGGAGATTCATTGAGAATTTCAAGATTGCAAAGACCATGACGGAGTTGTTGAAGAAGGACACCAAGCTCAAATGGACTAAGGAATGTGAGGCCAGTTTTCAGGAGTTGAAGAAACGTTTGGTTACAGCTCCAGTGTTGATTCTGCCAGATCATCGCAAGGATTATCAAGTGTATTGCGACGCTTCTCGTCGAGGACTTGGAGCAGTGCTTATGCAGGAGGGAAGAGTTGTTTCATATGCCTCACGACAGCTTAAACCCCATGAGTTGAATTATGCTACCCATGATTTGATGTTAGCAACCATAGTGCAGTTTGCGATGTATGTCAGAGAGTGAAGGCGGAGCATCAGAAGCTAGCAGGATTGCTACAGCCATTGCCGATACCTGAATGGAAGTGGGATAAGCTAGGCATGGATTTTATCACGGGATTGCCCATGACTAGGTCTCTCTATGACTCGATATGGGTTGTAGTCGATCGTTTGACGAAGGTAGCTCATTTCATCCCAGTGAAGACCACTTACACCAGTGCTAAATTGGCAAAGATGTACATGACCAGGATCATATGTCTACATGGAATTCGGAGGACCATTGTATCAGATAGAGGAACCCAGTTTACCTCGAAGTTCTGGAATCAGTTGCACGAAACTTTGGGTACCACGCTAGAGTTCAGTATAGCCTTTCATCCACAGACAGATGGACAGACCGAGAGAGTCAATCAGATTCTGGAGGACATGTTGAGAGCTTGTGCGCTATATTATGGATCTAGTTGGGACGACAATTTGCCATATGCAGAGTTCTCTTACAACAACAGCTATCAAGCCAGTTTGAAGATGGCCCCTTTCGAAGCTTTGTACAAAAGGAGGTGCAGGACACCATTGTTATGGGATGAAGTTGGAGACCGTCAGTTGTTTGGACCAGATTTGATTAAAGAGTCTGAAGAGAAGGTTAAATTGATTCGCGATAGACTCAAGGTAGCCCAGTCTAGACAAAAGAGCTATGTGGATTCTAAACGCAAGGAGACAGTTTACGAAGTTGGAGACAGAGTTTATCTTCACGTGTCCCCACCTCGAGGAGTTAAGTGTTTTGGAGTTAAGGGAAAGTTAGCACCATGTTTTGTGGGACCATACAAACTTTTGTAACGTATGGGAGAAGTTGCTTACAAGTTGGAGTTGCCTGAAGGATTGTCAGGAGTTCACGATGTGTTCCACGTTTCCCAGTTGAAGAAGTGCCACGCAGAGATGGCTGTAATTCCACTGAGAGATACAGTGCCGCTGGAAGCGATTCAGTTGGATAGCAAGTTGACCTATGAGGAGAAACCAGTGAAGATTCTCGAGTTTGCCAGCCGATTCAAGCGCAGCAAGCTTATCAAGTTCTGCAAAGTTCAATGGAGCCACCAAGGATGAAGCCACCTGGGAACGAGAGGAAGATTTACAGAAGGACCACCCCACCTATTTTCTAGCCAACCCGAATCTCGAGGGCGTGATTCATCTTAAGGGGGGTAGGTTTGTAACATCCCAAATTTCCAATTTGGAATGTTATGCATTAGATCATCATTGCATATCATATTTTATTGCATTTTGGCTTGATCCTATAAAGTCTACGCAACTCAAGGACCCACAGAGAGAGTTGGTGATTTCGTTATTTTCATATTTGAGTTTTCTCAAATTTTGAAAAGAGGATCATTTGATTTTAATTATTTTCTCTTTGGATATTTCTTTTATAAAAATAAAAGAGAGGGGATAAAATGACTTTCCCAAAATAAAGAAATATTGAAGATTTAATATTAAAATCAAATAAGATTTTCATTCGGAGTTTTATCGCTATTTTATTTGAATTAGGAAAAATATGCGTTTTCAAAATTGCTTTAGAGGCCCAAATAAATGTTCACTTTGTTCTCTATATTTTTAGAATACGGGAGAAATTTATTTCAGGATTTTTGGAGTCCGGTTAGTATTTCTTTTTTTTCTGCACTCGGAATTATTAAAAAAGAGGGTTACCGACTTAACGGGCCGTGTCCGACCCGGACACTCCAGCCCGACCGGCCTTTAAGAGGCGAGGCCCGAGCAGCCCCAAACCCTACCCGCCAGCCCCCGATCCGCCGCCACCGCCAGCCTCCACCGCCGCCGCTGCCGCCAGCCGTCGCCACCGCGAGTTCCGCTGCCGCCGACTCCCACCCGCGCTGCTGGAGCCCCGCGCCGCCGATCCCTGTCACCACCTGATAACCCGCAAGTATACATGATAGTTGTAGCATCTTTCGATAAGTAAGAGTGTCGAACCCAACGAGGAGCTAAAGGTAGAACAAATACTCTCTCAAGTCCTATCTGCCACTGATATAACTCTACGCACGCTTGGCGTTCGCTTTATCTAGAACAAGTATGAAACTAGAAGTACTTTGTAGGTGTGTAAGGATAGGTTTGCAAGATAATAAAGAACGCATAAAAAAACTAGGGGCTGTTTAGATAAAGATGCAATAAAGTAAATAAAGCGAGTGTGGAAAAGTGGTGGTAGGAGTTATGGAAGTGTCCCTAAGCAATTGACTACGTTACTAGACCGATAGCAAGTTTTATGTGGGAGAGGCATAAGCTAACATACTTTCTCTTCTTGGATCATATGCACTTATGATTGGAACTCTAGCAAGCGTCTGCAACTACTAAAGATTCATTAAGGTAAAACCCAACCATAGCATTAAAGCATCAAGTCCCTTTTATCCCGTACGCAACAATCCCCTTACTCGGGTTTATGCTTCTGTCACTCAAGCAACCCACCATAAAAGAATCATGAATGTATTGCAACACCCTACAGCAGGAATCCCTCACGCTTGCGCGACACGGAGGGTACAATAGGACAGCAACATAACCACAAGCAAATTAAATCAATCATAGCAATTCATTAACCACCAATAGGACAACGAAAATCTACTAAGACAACATAGGATGGCAACACATCATTGGATAATAATATGAAGCATAAATCACCATGTTCAAGTAGAGGGTACAGCGGGTTGCGGGAGAGTGGATCGCTGAATATAGAAGGGGGAAGGTGATGGAGACGTTGGTGAAGATGACAGCGGTGTTGGTGAAGATCGCGGTGATGATGATGGCTCCCGGTAGCGCTCTGGCGCCACCGGGAGCAAGGGGGAGAGAGCCCCCCTTCTTCTTCTTCTTCCTTGACCTCCTCCCTAGATGGGAGAAGGGTTTCCCCTCTGGTCCTTGGCTCCCATGGCTTGGGAGGGGCGAGAGACCCTCCGAGATTGGATCTATCTCTCTGTCTCTCTCTCTATTTCTGCGTTCTGGAATTCTGCCCCGGCACCGTTTCTTTTATATCTGGAGATCCGTAACTCCAATTGGATTGAAACCTTTGCCCAGATCGTTTTCCAAAAATTACCTTCCTTGCGGCCAAAGAAGGGCATCAACCGCCTTACGAGTGGCCCAAGAGGGTGCGGGGCGCGCCCACTTTAAGTGGGCGTGGGCCCCTATATCCTGGTCACCTCGGGCACCGTCTCATGTTGATATTACTTCCCAAAAATCACAAATATTCCAAAATAATTCTCCATCCATTTTTATCATGTTTGGACTCCGTTTGATATGGGGTGTCTGCGAAACATAAAACATGCAACAGACAGGAACTGGCACTGGGCACTGGATCAATATGTTAGTCCCAAAAAATAGTATAAAAAGTTGCCAAAAGTATATGAAAGTTGAATAATATTGGCATGGAACAATAAAAAATTATAGATATGACGGAGACGTATCAACATCCCCAAGCTTAATTCCTACTCGTCCTCGAGTAGGTAAATGATAAAAAAAATAATTTTTGATGTGGAATGCTACCTAGCATAATCTTGATCATATGTCTAATCATGGCATGAATATTAAGACACGAGTGATTCAAAGCAATAGTCTATCATTTGACATAAAAACAATAATACTTCAAGCATACCAACCAAGCAATAATGTCTTATCGAAATAACATAGCCAAAGAAAGCTCATCCCTACAAAATCATATAGTCTGGCTATGCTCCATCTTCATTGCACAAAATACTCCCATCGTGCACAACCCCGGTTTCAGCCAAGCAATTGGTTCATACTTTTTAACGCGCTTCAGCTTTTTCAACCCTCACACAATACATGAGAGCAAGCCATGGATATACCACTATAGGTGGAATAGAATATGATGGTGAAGGTTTATGTGAAGAAGACAAAAGGGAGAAAGTCTCACATCGACGGGGCTAATCAATGGGCTATGGAGATGCCCATCAATTGATGTCAATGCGAGGAGTAGGGATTGCCATGCAACGGATGCACTAGAGCTATAAGTGTATGAAAGCTCAAACTGAAAACTAAGTGGGTGTGCATCCAACTTGCTAGCTCATGAAGACCTCGGGTATTTGAGGAAGCCCATCATCGGAATATACAAGCCAAGTTCTATAATGAAAATTCCCACTAGTATATGAAAGTGATAACTCAAGAGACTCTCCATATGAAGACCATGGTGCTACTCCGAAGCAGAAGTGTGGTAAAAGGATAGTAACATTGCCCCTTCTCTCTTTTTCTCTCATTTTTTCTTTTTATTTTTCAATTTTTATTTTTTCTTTCTTTTTGGTGGGCTTCTTTGGCCTCTTTTTTTCTATTTGGGCTTCTTTGTCCTATTTTATTTTTCATAAAGTCTGGAGTCTCATCCCGTCTTGTGGGGGAATCATAGTCTCCTTCATCCTTTCCTCACTGGGGCAATGCTCTAATAATGATGATCATCACACTTTTATTTACTTACAAGTCAATATTACAACTCGATATCTCGAACAAAGATATGACTCTATATGAATGCTTCTAGCGGTGTACCGGGATGTGCAATGATCTAGCATAGCAATGACATCAAAAAAAGGACAAGCCGTGAAAACACCATGCTAGCTATCTTACGATCATGCAAAGCAATATGACAATGAATGCTCAAGTCATGAATATGATGATGATGGAAGTTGCATGGCAATATATCTCGGAATGGATATGGAAATGCCATAATAGGTAGGTATGGTGGCTGTTTTGAGGAAGATATAAGGAGGCTTATGTGTGATAGAGCGTATCATATCATGGGGTTTGGATGCACCGGTGAAGTTTGCACCAACTCTCGAGGTGAGAAAGGGCAATGCACGGTACCGTAGAGGCTAGCAAATTACACAAAGGTAAGAGTGTGTATAATCCATGGACTCACATTAGTCATAAAGAACTCATATACTTATTGCAAATGTCTACTTGCCCTCGAAGCAAAGTACTACTACTCATGCTCCTAGGGGAAGGGTAGGTAGGAGTTAACCATCGCGTGATCCCGACCTCCACTCATAAGGAAAGCAATCAAAGAGCACCTCATGCTCCAACTTCGTTACATAACGGTTCACCATACGTGCATGCTATGGGACTTGCAAACCTCAACACAAGTATTTCTCAATTTCACAATTACTAAACTATCACGACTCTAATATCACCACCTTTATATCGCAAAACTATTGCAAGGAATCAAACATATCATATTCAATGATCTACAAGTTTATGTAGGATTTTATGACTAACCATGTGAATGACCAATTCCTGTCATCTCTCTAAATTGATATAAGTGAAGCAAGAGAGTTTAATTCTTTCTACAAAAGATATTCCCACGCTCTAACAAATATAAGTGAAGCAAAAGAGCATTCTACAAATGGCGGTTTTCTATGTGAAGAGAAACATGCAATCCAAACTTCAAATGATATAAGTGAAGCACATGAAGCATTCTAAAAAGCCATACTCAAAAGATTTAGCATTCTATAAATCAACCAAGGACTATCTCATACCAGCATGGTGCATAAAATAAAAGTGAAAACTAAATGCAAAAGACGCTCCAAGACTTGCACATATCGCACGAACGAAACGAATATGAAAACATACCGATACTTGTTGAAGAAAGAGGGGATGCCTTCCGGGGCATCCCCAAGCTTAGACGCTTGAGTCTCCTTGAATATTTACTTGGGGTGCCTCGGGCATCCCCAAGCTTGAGCTCTTGCCTCTCTTCCTTTTCCTCATATCGAGACCTCCTCGTTTAGACACTTCATCTACACAAAACTTCAACAGAAAACTCGGTAAGATCCGTTAGTATAATAAAGCAAATCAACACTCTAAGTACTGTTGAAAACCAATTCATACTTTTTTTTGCATTGTGTCTACTGTAGTATAATTTTTCCATGGCTTAATCCACTAATATAAATTGATAGATTCATCAAAACAAGCAAACTATGCATCAAAAACAGAATCTGTCAAAAACAGAACAGTCTGTAGCAATCTGAACATCCACCATACTTATGGTACCCAAAATATTCTACAAAAATTAGAAAAAATAAAAACATTGTATAGAAATACAGTGAAAAAAGAATCAGAACCAATTGACTTTCCAGTTAAAAATGTAAAATCGTGCACTACAGCCAAAGTTTCTGTCCTGCACCGTACAAACCAACAAGCATTGTAAACATCCTAAAGGCAAACCTTGGCACATTATTTTTATAATACAATGGAATTGTACAAGGGGATAATTATTTTTCATGAAAAGTTTCTGTAATTAAGATTCACAAAGTTTTCGTGAGCATGAACAAAGTTCAAGGAGCTCTCCCACTTCAACAATGCTTGTCTTTCTCACTTTCACTTTCCTTTTTGAAATTTTTTTAGGTTCCCCTCTTTATTTTTGTGTTTTTAAACTATATGAAAGCACTCAACAGAAATAAATGACTCTCTAAAACTTCCGGGTTGTCTCCCTGGCAGCGCTTTCTTTAAAGCCATTAAGCTAGGCATATAGTGCTCAAGTAATGGATCCACCCGGATCCCAAGGTATATCAAAGCCAATTTTAATTAACAATGATTTATGATTCAGTAGTGAGCACAAAGCAAAATATATCAAGCAATGACGAAGTCTAACTCTCTTCCTATGCATCAGCATGTCATAAAAGAACAATTCATGCACACCAAGTAAAGGCCAATGCATAGTATAAACAGTTTCTTGCAATTCTATCGTGTTGGAAACATAGAGCGGTGGAGACATAGTTCCTCTCTCATAATAATTGCAAGTACGATCAGAAAGCACATGCATATCACATTCATCAAAATCGTCATGTGCAATGGTAAAAGGCAACCCATCAATATAATCCTTACTAAGCGCAAACTTCTCCGATATAGTGTAGTTGGGAGAATTCAAAATGATAATAGGACTATCATGCGTGGGTGCAATAGC
Source organism: Triticum aestivum (assembly GCF_018294505.1). Classification (NCBI taxonomy): domain Eukaryota; kingdom Viridiplantae; phylum Streptophyta; class Magnoliopsida; order Poales; family Poaceae; genus Triticum; species Triticum aestivum. Next base: position 198,152,580 of record NC_057801.1, on the reverse strand, counting down.
AACAATTTCATGTTTAACATAAGGAACTATAGCAAGTTCATCTCCATAAGCATAATTCATATTGGCATCTTGGCCACAAGCATAGCAAGCATCATCAAAAAGGGATATTTCAAGAGAATCAACGGGATCATAGCAATCATCATAACAATCATCCTTCGGTAAGCACGAAGGGGAATTAAACAATGTATGAGTTGAAGAGTTACTTTCATTAGAAGGTGCGCACGGGTGATCAATCCGCTCTTCCTCCTTTTGTTCTTTGCTCTCCTCATCATCTTTTTCATCCAATGAGCTCACAGTTTCATCAATTTCTTCTTCCATAGCTTCCTGCAAAATATTAGTCTCTTCTTGGACAGCGGAGACTTTCTCAATAAATGCATTGTTATTGTAATTGTATTCATAATTTTCATAGCAATATCTAAGTATAGCAAGATTTTCAGGCCTATAAACACCATCATCATCAAAAGCTTCATACTTTTCAAACAAAGATTCAATTTCATAAGCAGCCTTAAAAGCAACAAATTCTTCTATTTGTTCAACATCATAGTAATCATATATACCATTAGCATAAGAAGCTAAGGTTTCATTATCATTAAATTTGCATGAAAAGGGAAGGTGTGGAGCCTTCATCCTAGAGCAACAAGTAATATCATATCTCAAGCATAGATCCCGAGCATACCAACGCAACATATTAATTTGATCCCATAATAGTTTCCCTTTTTGTGTAAAGTGATAATCCCTAAAGTATTCACGTTGATCCAACGTGTCTCCCATTATAAAGTTGAAAATGGGGTTTTCTCAGGATTACCAAAGTAGTACATAATATCTTTCACATAATGAGAATCGAGGGTTTTAGGAGTTACCCCATCTCCATGAGTTGCAAGTACACCTAATTTTTTTGGTATTTCGTGTTCCATATCCATAACTAAAGATAGAGAACAACTTAGAACAACAAATAAAAATTACTTAGTGATAAAGCAAACAAGCACACACGAGAATATTCACCCCACGCTATGACTCCCCGGCAATGGCTCCAGAAAAAGGTCTTGATAACCCGCAAGTATACGGGATAGTTGTAGCCTCTTTCAATAAGTAAGAGTGTCGAACCCAACGAGGAGCTAAAGGTAGAACAAATACTCTCTCAATTCCTATCGGCCACAGATACGACTCTACGCACGCTTGACGTTCGCTTTACCTAGAACAAGTATGAAACTAGAAGTACTTTGTAGGTGTGATAGGATAGGTTTGCAAGATAATAGAGAACACGTAAATAAAAACTAGGGGCTGTTTAGAGAAAGATGCAATAAAGTAAATAAAGCGAGTGTGGAAAAGTGGTGGTAGGAGTTATGAAAGTGTCCCTAAGCAATTGACTATGTTACTAGACCGATAGCAAGTTTTATGTGGGAGAGGCATAAGCTAACATGCTTTCTATTCTTGGACCATATGCACTTATGATTGGAACTCTAGCAAGCGTCCGCAACTACTAAAGATTCATTAAGGTAAAACCCAACCATAGCATTAAAGCATCAAGTCCGCTTTACCCCGTACGCAACAATCCCCTTACTCGGGTTTATGCTTCTGTCACTCAAGCAACCCACCATAAAAGAATCATGAACGTATTGCAACACCCTATAGCGGGAATCCCTCACACTTGCGCGATACAGAGGGCACAATATGATAGCAACATAACCACAAGCAAATTAAATCAATCATAGCAATTCATCAACCACCAATAGGACATTGAAAATCTACTCAGACATCATAGGATGGCAACACATCATTGGATAATAATATGAAGCATAAAGCACCATGTTCAAGTAGAGGGTACAACGGGTTGCGGGAGAGTGGACCGCTGAATATAGAAGGGGGAAGGTGATGGAGACGTTGGTGAAGATGACAGCAGGGTTGGTGAAGATTGCGGTGATGATGATGGCCCCCGGTAGCGCTCCGGCGCCACCGGAAGCAAGGGGAGAGAGCCCCCCTTCTTCTTCTTCTTCCTTGACCTCCTCCCTAGATGGGAGAAGGGTTTCCCCTCTGGTCCTTGGCCCCCATGGCTTGGGAGGGGCGAGAGACCCTCAGATTGGATCTGTCTCTCTGTCTCTCTCTGTTTCTGCATTCTAGAATTCTGCCCCGGCACCGTTTCTTTTATATCTGGAGATCCGTAACTCCGATTGGATTGAAACATTCGCCCAGATCTTTTTCCAAAAATTAGCTTTCTTGCAGCCAAAGAAGGGCATCAACCGCCTTACGAGTGGCCCACGAGGGTGGGGGGCGCGCCCACTTTAAGTGGGCGTGGGCCCCTATCTCCTCGCAACCTCGGGCACCGTCTCGCGTTGATTTTACTTCCCAAAAATCACAAATATTCCAAAATAATTCTCCGTCCGTTTTTATCCCATTTGGACTCCGTTTGATATGGGGTTTCTGCGAAACATAAAACATGCAACAGACAGAAACTGGCACTGGGCACTGGATCAATATGTTAGTCCCAAAAAATAGTATAAAAAGTTGCCAAAAGTATATGAAAGTTGAATAATATTGGCATGGAACAATCAAAAATTATAGATACGACGGAGACGTATCACCACCCGACCCCTCCTCCGCCCGCCGCCGCCGCCGGCCATCGCTGGAGCCTCCACCATCGCACCGCCCGCCGACCCCGCTGACGAGGTAGTCGCCGGATCCGCCGCCGGTTTTCTCCGGAAAACTGTACAATTTTTTAGAAACCCACAGTTTTTTTATTAGATTGGTTTATTTTTTCGGTTTAGTTATTTAGCGAATGCCCGTTCGTTCGTTTGTTTTAGTGAACGATTTTCACTCGTTAGCTGAAGATAGCGAACGTTCGTTCGTTAGCCTGTTCGTCAGTTTTTCTTTTTCCACAGTTTTTTCGCGATTATTTTCGATCACGATTTCTGCCCCGATTTTTCATTTTAGTTTATCTTTTCGCTCGTTTATCGGAATCAGGCGATTCAAGCGCCTAGAGTTTCGTCTCGAAGCCCTCTTTATGTTTAACCAACATAAACAAGTTTTTGCTACTGTAAAATTTGACTTAAGTCTAGATTAGTAAACAGAGCTTATTTCTTTCGCAGTTTGAGTTTCGTTGCTTCGTTTGATTTGATTCTTTTTGCAAACCGGAGTTCTTTAGCTGAACTTTCTGGTTAGATCTCTTATTTGAGTTTTACCTGTGCTTCTAGTTGAGTGCTTATTGTATGCTTTTTTGTTTGCGATAGAGTACCCGGAGTGCGAAGCGTGCTACTATGAGTCTCTAGGTTTCACGGATTATCAGCAAGGCAAGTAACACTTTGATCATACCTCTTTACTACCAGTTTTATTGCATTAGATCAATCCTCGAACAATTGCATGGTTAGGATCTAATTAATATGTGGGTTCTAGGAAGTAGATGAGGTAGAACCTATTGTCTTATTTATTATCAAACCTTTGGGTGTTACTTCTATGTTGCTTATATTGCTATGCTATGCTTGTAGACGTGGTTTGGTTTGAGTGATTCATGACAGATGTGAGTGTTGTTACTTAATGGTTAACTTAAGGTGGCTACTTTAATACACATTTGGGTGGATTGCTTGAAGGCACTCTGGAGTACCCAGTGGTTGCTAGGGCACCTGGAGAATCCAGTGTTGTCCTAGGATATCCCGGAGTACCCGTGTGATCATCCTACGGTACGCCACCTAGGCTCAAAGGGATCATAAGATTATTCATGCTAGAAACTTCCGTGTGCAGCCACAAGCTATTATGGGCTCGAGCATAGTTGAGTACCTTGCAAGACCTCTTTCAGTGGTGGGCTAGCAGATGTAGAGGAAAGTAGGTGTAATTGTCCACCTAGAGTAAAGAGTTATTGTTTCAGAAAGACAGTGTCTCGATTCTCCGACCATGGATGTGTTCGAGTCTTGTGGGGAAAAGTGCACAAACCTCTGCAGAGTGTACAAAGTAATCATGGTTAGCCGTGTCCCTGATTATGGACGTTTTGAGTATCTAGATCTTGGATTATTATGTTGATCTCATCACTTGCTTAATTAGGATTGAGTTGGAGGAACCTTCTCAATGTTTAACAACCACCATGATAGTTAAATAAAATTTATTCCTTTATTGTAGGGAAAAATTGGCTTTATGCAAAACTGTAACCATAGAGCTTTCCGCAAGCCATATATGCATGTAGTGATAACATTTATTCTGTTCTTTACTCTCTTGTGTTACATTGCCTACATATTCCATGTGTTGACCCATTTTGGGCTGCAACATTCATGTTGCAGACTTTTCAAACGGCGAGTAAGGTGCCATAGGTCGTTGTCTTTCACTCAGTGATGCCGTTGGAGTTGATGGACTCACTTTATCTTCCAAGCCTTCCGCTGTTATCGTATTTAGATGGCCTTAAGCCATATTTATTGTAATAAGTTCTCTTTTGAGACATTCGATGTAGTAAGTGTGTGATTGCTACTCTGTTATAAATCCTCGAGTACTGTGTGTGTTAGCATTACTGATCCAGGGATGACACTGATGCAGAGAGATCAGACTGTTTGAGGACTGGTCGCTACAGGTCCAAAGTAGTAGAGGTAGCACAAAAACATTTTTTGAGTGTAGGCTTTTCCCTGCTCAAGCCTGCCTACTAGAATCGCCGGTTCTTGAAAGGAAAAGTGAAGGAAAAAATAGGAATTGGAACATTTCCTATGGTATTACTATTCATGCATTTGGTTCAAAGGAATGGAGCAAAGGAAAACTGTAGGATTTGTTCCTTTAGTGTCTCCTTGAAAGAAAAACTGTAGGAATTTTAATATCCACTTGTCCTCCTTTTAAAATTCCTATTCTTGAAGCACAAGACTAAGACATAGTAGCATAATGGCATTATAACCGTACATTATCTTGTGGTTTGACTTAATCTCCCCATGCTTCTTTGCATCCTATGATCTTCCAGTTCTTGTGAACCAAACACCAAGATTGGCAGAAATATTGTGTTTTTAAAATCTATGTTTTGCACATGCATTCCTATCCTATTCCTGTGTATTTCCTATCCCTGCATGGTTAGAATCCTCAAATTCAAACAAGCCCTTGCACAATTACTTCTGTTACAGATATGTGTCAAAGAAAACCTTGTGTGGTTTGTTCCGCTCCTGCTATGCCGTGTTCCACCCCAACTCAGCTGCTCCAACGACGAAAGGGTTCACCACAGTAGGGATCTACTCTCCAGACTGTCTTTCGCTGCCTTAGATCTTCTTCCCCGCTGCTGGCAGCCATGACAACTGCATTACTGCCAACAACTGAGCATATGACCTTGAGGACTACATGGGTCCGCAACAGAGGTCGCACTCTTCCGTGTCTACTTATGTTATGCATCGCTTGATATGATGACATGCTACTTTATCATCATGTTCACCTATTAGACTCCGAGTCAGGTCCAAACTAATGCTGAAACATGAGTTTTTAAATGGTTGTGGGGTACATATTGGGGGCAACAATCAGTACTATCTATCTACTATCTGGTTATGGGTCTCTACTATGAGTTTCATGTTGGGTGTAAATAAACATTAACGGAGCCATTATTTGTATTATTTAACTAAAGCTATTATCTACCTGCTATGATTGGTTTTGGGTCTATCCATAGTTTGGTATCATCACTCTGGATTTGTGCATGCACTCCTTACATAGTCTCACTATGTTTTATTCCTATGCATGTCAGTTATTGTACACAATGGAACTGAACATGTAGAGCAAAAGAGACGAGCCTTGTCGGGGGTTGGGTGCGACATATGCCAACGGATGGATTATCATGGTGGGAGCGAGTAGAACGTCACCGGTGCCTGGAAGCGGGATGAGGCGTAGACACGAACGTCGGTGCACTTTACCCAGGTTTGGGGCTCTCCTAGGATATAAGACCCCTAGTCCTGCTCTGCGGGGTCTCCGCATGATCACTAAGGCACAAGTGATACAATGGTGCTCCTCGAGCTGTAGGCTAGATGTAGAAGGAGGCAGGGCTAGATCTCTTCTTCCTCTAGGGTGGATGCTAGTTCTAACTTGGTGGGAACCCTTTGCATGGGTGCCTTGGGGGGTTTATATAGGCCTACTTGTCGGTGTCAAAACCGACGGATCTCGGGTAGGGGGTCCCGAACTGTGCATCTAAGGCTAATGGTAACAGGAGACAGGGGACACGATGTTTTACCCAGGTTCGGGCCCTCTTGATGGAGGTAACACCCTACTTCCTGCTTGATTGATCTTGATGATATGAGTATTACAAGAGTTGATCTACCACGAGATCGCAGAGGCTAAACCCTAGCCTACGATTATGATTGTTGTTGTCCTACGGACTAAACCCTCCGGTTTATATAGACACCAGAGGGGGCTAGGGTTACACAGAGTCGGTTACAGAGAAGGAGATCTACATATCCGAATTGCCAAGCTTACCTTCCACGCAAAGGAGAGTCCCATCCGGACACGGGACGAAGTCTTCAATCTTGTATCTTCATAGTCCAACAGTCCAGCCAAAGTATATAGTCCGGCTGTCCGAGGACCCCTAATCCAGGACTCCCTCAGTAGCCCCTGAACCAGGCTTCAATGACGATGAGTCCGGCGCGTATATTGTCTTCGGCATTGCAAGGCGGGTTCCTTCTCCGAATACTCCATCGAAGATTTCGAACACGGGAATCATGTCCGGCTCGGCAAAACAAAAATCCACATACCAGCGTAGAGAGCATAATATTCCACAAATCTAATCTGATGAAAGCTTTTTATGACATCATGCCATGGCCTAGTCATTATTCGAATCGTTTTTCACAACCAGCTACTGCACGTAATGCGAGGCAGTTTCCTTGACACGTCTTGTCGAAGCAGAGATCGTGTCCCCTTATCACGAGATTCTCATCAATACGGGTATGGGTAACCCAACCGCACCATCAATCGTGGCGCTTGGGAAACAAGCAATCTTAACGGGCAAGTGCGGAGTGATACATCTCCAACGTATCTATAATTTTTTTATTGTTCCATGCTATTATATTACCCCTTTTGGATGTTTCTGGGCTTTATTTTACACATTTATATCATTTTTGGGACTAACCTACTAACTGGAGGCCCAGCCCGTATTGCTATTTTTTTGCCTATTTTAGTATTTCGAAGAAAAGGAATATCAAATGGAGTCCAAACGGAATGAAACCTTCGGGAGCGTGATTTTTTGGAATGAGCGTGATTCGGAGAACTTGGAGTGAAATCAAGAAGCTTGTGAGGCGGCCAGGAGACAGGAGGGCGCGCCCACGCCCTCTGGGCATGCCCCCTATCTCCTGGGCCCCACAGGCGGCCACCGACGTACTTCTTCCTCCTATATACACCTACGTACCCCGAAAACATCTAGGGAGCCAACGAAACACAATTTCCACCACCGTAACCTTCTGTATCTGCGAGATCCCATCTTGGAGCCTTCGCCGGCGCTCCTCCGGAGGGGGAATCGACCATGGAGGGCTTCTACATCAACACCATGGTCCCTCCAATGAGTTGTGAGTAGTTACCATAGACCTTCGGGTCCATAGTTATTAGCTAGATGGCTTCTTCTCTCTTTTAGGATCTCAATACAATGTTCTCCCCCTCTCGTGTGGAGATCTATTCGATGTAAACTCTTTTTGCGGTGTGTTTGACGAGATATGATGAATTGTGGGTTTATGATCAAGTTTATCTATGAGAAATATTTGAATCTCCTCTGAATTCTTTTATGTATGATTGAGTTATCTTTGCAGGTCTCTTCGAATTATCAGTTTGGTTTGGCCTACTAGATTGATCTTTCTTGCCATGGGAGAAGTGCTTAGCTTTGGGTTCAATCTTGCGGTTCCTTACCCAGTGACAGAAAGGGTTGCAAGGCACGTATTTTATTGTTGCCATCGAGGATAAAAAGACGGGGTTTATATCATATTGCTTGAGTTTATCCCTCTACATCATGTCATCTTTCTTAATGCGTTACTATGTTCTTATGAACTTAATACTCTAGATGCATGCTGGACAGCGGTCAATGTGTAGAGTAATAGTAGTAGATGCAGGAAGGAGTCGGTCTACTTGTCGTGGATGTGATGCCTATATACATGATCATGCCTAGATAATCTCATAATTATTCGCTTTTCTATCAATTGCTCGACAGTAATTTGTTCACCCACCGTAATACTTATGCTATCTTGAGAGAAGCCACTAGTAAAACCTATGCCCCCCGGGTCTATCTTTTATCATATAAGCTTTTAATCTACTTTTTGCATCTTTACTTTTTGCATCTATATTATAAAATACCAAAAATATATTTATCTTATCATACTATCTCTATCAGATCTCACTTTCGCAAGTGGCCGTGAAGGGATTGACAACCCTTTATTTTGTTGGTTGCGAGTTCTTTGTTAGTTTGTGTAGGTGCGTGGGACTTTTGAGGAGCCTCCTACTAGATTGATACCTTGGTTCTCAAAAACTGAGGGAAATACTTACACTACTATTGCTGCATAACCCTTTCCTCTTCAAGGAAAACCAACGCAAGCTCAAGACGTAGCAAGAAGGATTTCTGGCGCCGTTGCCGGGGAGGTCTTCGCTCAAGTCAAGAACTACCAAGTACCCATCACAAACTCATCCCCCTCGCATTTACATTATTTGCCATTTGCCTCTCATTTTGCTCTCCCCCACTTCACCCTTGCCGTTTTATTTGCCCTCTCTTTCCCAATCTTCTCCTCCCTCTTCTTCGCTTGTCTTTTTGTTTGCCTGTTTGTCCTTATGGCTTTGCCTAAGAGTACTGACGATCTTCTTAGAAGGTTAGAAGAGATTGAATCAAATATTAGAAGCTTTATGAATTTGCAACTTGAGCACAATAATTTCTTCAGAAAAGAGCTTAAGGAACAAAAAGGTTTTTTGGGGTTTATGAACAAAGAGCTTAATGATATGTCTAAGGAATTTTATGGTGTGAACTCCCAAATTATCTGGCTTGAAAATGCTATAGCCAATCTGATAAGCAAGCTACCTTAGTCAATAAGATGGCTGCCAAACCAGAAAAGTTAAATGAAAATAATGATGAAGATCTTAAAGTTATTGATGTGTCTCCTATTAGGTCCTTGTTTTGCAATATGAATCTTGATAATAATGGGACTGGAGATGAGTCAACTTTAGTTAGAAGGCATCCCAAGAATTCGGAGTTTTTAGGTCTTGATGCTAAATTTGGTAAAATTGGGATTGGAGAGGTCATGACTTTAAATAGTATTGAACCCACTATCTCGGATTTCATGGAATTTGATTATTATAATTGTTCTTTAGAAGGTTGTATTTCCTTGTTGCAATATGTTGTTAATTCTCCTCATGCTTATAGTCAAAATAAAGCTTTTACCAAACATATCGTGGATGCCTTGATGCAATCTTATGATGAAAAACTTAATTTGGAAGTTATTATACCTAGAAAACTTAATGATGAGTGTGAACCTACTATAAAGATTGGAATTTAAGATCATTTGTGTTTTTCTTTGTGTGATTTGGGTGCTAGTGTTTCCACGATTCCGAAAACTTTATGTGATATTCTAGGTTTCCATGATCTTGATGATTGCTCTTTGAATTTGCACCTTGAGGATTCCACCATTAAAAAGCCAATGGGAAGGATCAATGATGTTCTTATTGTTGCAAATAGAAATTTGATGCCCGTAGATTTTATCGTTCTTGATATAGATTGCAATATTTCTTGCCCTATTATTCTTGGTAGACCTTTCCTTAGAACGATTGGTGCGATTATTGATATGAAGGAAGGGAATATTAGATTCCAATTTCCATTAAAGAAAGGCATGGAGCACTTTCCAAGAAAGAAAGTCAAATTACCTTATGAATCTATCATGCGAGCTACTTATGAATTGAGTGCCAAAGATGGCACTACTTAGATCTATCTTCGCTTTTATGCCTAGCTAGGGGCGTTAAATGATAGCGCTAGTTGGGAGGCAACCCAATTTTATTTGTGTTTTTTGTTTTTGTTCCTGTTTAGTAATAAATTTTGCATCTACTTTCTGTTTAGATGTGTTTTTATCTTTTAATTAGTGTTTGTGCCAAGTAGAACCTATAGGATAACCTATGATGATAGTTGATTTGATTCTGCTGAAAAACAGAAACTTTGCGCGCATGAAATTAGTTTTGTTAAATCACAGAAACGTGCTTTTGCATTGATTCTTTTTGCTGCTGATCAATAAACAAATTTTCCAGGACTTCCTAGTTTGGTAGGATTTTTAGAGTTCCAGAAGTTTGCGTTATTTACAGATTGCTACAGACTGTTCTGTTTTTGACAGATTCTGTTTTTCGTGTGTTGTTTGCTTATTTTGATGCATCTATGGCTAGTAAAATAGTTTATAAAACATAGAGAAGTTGGAATAAAGTAGGTTTAACACCAAAATAAATAAATAATCAGTTCATTACAGTACCTTATGTGGTGGTTTTGTTTTCTTTCACTAACGGAGCTTATAAGATTTCCTGTTGAGTTTTGTGTTGTGAAGTTTTCAAGTTTTGGGTAAAGTTTTGATGGACTATGGAATAAGGATTGGCAAGAGCCTAAGCTTGGGGATACCCATGGCACGCCAAGATATTCAATAATAGCCAAAAGTCTAAGCTTGGGGATGCCCCGGGAAGGCATCCCCTCTTTCGTCTTCGTTCATTGGTAACTTTACTTGGAGCTATATTTTTATTCGCCACATGATATGTGTTTTGCTTGGAGCGTCGTGTATTATATTAGTCTTTTCTTTTTTAGTTTATCACAATCATCCTTGCTGTACACACCTTTTGGGAGAAGCCCACTTGATTAAAATTTGCTAGAATACTCTCTGTGCTTCACTTATATCTTTTGAGCTTGATAGTTTTTGCTCTAGTGCTTCACTTATATCTTTTAGAGCACGGTGGTGGCTTAATTTTGAAGAAATTGCTAGTCTCTCTTGCTTTACTTATATTATTTGGGAGTCTTTTAGAACATCATGGTATTTACTATGGTTATAAAATTGGTCCTAGAATGGTAGGCATCGAAGTTGGGTATAATAAAAACTATCGTAGGAAGTGAATTGGATGCTATGATCAATTTGATGCTTGATAATTGTTTTGAGATATAGAGGTAGTAATGTTAGAGTCATGCTAGTGGGTAATTATTAAATTGAGAAATACTTGTGTTGAAGTTGGCAAGTCTCGTAGCATGCACGTATGGTAAAAGTTGTGTGACAATTTTGTTGCATGAGGTGCTCTTTTGATTGTCTTCCTTATGAGTGGAGGTCGGGATCGCGCGATGGTTAACTCTGTTGGGGAACGTAGTAATTTCAAAAAATTTCCTACGCACACGCAAGATCATGGTGATGCATAGCAACGAGAGGGGAGAGTGTTGTCTACGTACCCTCATAGACCGAAGCGGAAGCGTTGACACAACGTAGAGGAAGTAGTCGTACGTCCTCCCGGTCCAACCGATCCAAGCACCGTTACTCCGGCACCTCCGAGTTCTTGACACACGTACAGCTCGATGACGCACCCCGATCTCTGATCCAGCAGAGGCGCGGGGAGGAGTTCCGTCAGCACGACGGCGTGGTGACGATCTTGATGTTCTCCTGTCGCAGGGCTTCGCCTAAGCACCGCTACTATATGACCGAGGTGTAATATCGTGGAGGGGGGCACCGCACACGGCTAAGGAATGATCTCAATGATCAACTTGTGTGTCTAGGGTGCCCCCCCGCCCCCGTATATAAAGGAGGGAGGGAGGAGGAGGCCGGCCTAGGGAGGAGGCGCGCCATAGGGGGGGCAAACCTACTCCAAGTAGGTTTGGCCCCCCTTTCCTATTAGGAGTAGGAGAAGGAAGGAAGAGGGGGGAGGAGAGAAGGAAAGGGGGGGCCGGCCCCCCTCCCAATTCGGATTGGGCTTGGGGGGGGGGGCGCCCCCTCCCTTGCTCCTTGTCCCTCCCTTCCACTAAGGCCCAATAAGGCCCATATACTTACCGGGGGGTTCCGGTAACCTCCCGGAACTCCGGTATATTTCCAATCTCACCCGGAACCTTTCCGGTGTCCAAATATATCCGTCCAATATATCAATCTTTATGTCTCGACCATTTCGAGACTCCTCGTCATGTCCGTGATCACATCCGGGACTCCGAACAACCTTCGGTACATCAAAATACATAAACTCATAATGAAACTGTCATCGAAACCTTAAGCGTGCGGACCCTACGCTTCGAGAACAATGTAGACATGGCCGAGACACGTCTCCGGTCAATAACCAATAGCGGGACCTGGATGCCCATATTGGTTCCTACATATTCTACGAAGATCTTTATCGGTCAAACCGCATAACAACATACGTTGTTCCCTTTGTCATCGGTATGTTACTTGCCCGAGATTCGATCGTCGGTATCCAATACCTAGTTCAATCTCGTTACCGGCAAGTCTCTTTACTCGTTCCGTAATACATCATCTCGCAACTAACTCATTAGTTGAAATGCTTGCAAGGCTTAAGTGATGTGCATTACCGAGAGGGCCCAGAGATACCTCTCCGACATTCGGAGTGACAAATCCTAATCTCGAAATATGCCAACTCAACAAGTACCTTCGGAGACACCTGTAGAGCACCTTTATAATCACCCAGTTACGTTGTGACGTTTGGTAGCACACAAAGTGTTCTTTCGGTAAACGGGAGTTGCATAATCTCATAGTCATAGGAACATGTATAAGTCATGAAGGAAGCAATAGCAACATACTAAACGATCGGGTGCTAAGCTAACGGAATGGGTCATGTCAATCAGATCATTCAACTAATGATGTGACCTTGTTAATCAAATAACAACTCCTTGTTCATGGTTAGGAAACATAACCATCTTTGATTAACAAGCTAGTCAAGTAGAGGCATACTAGTGACACTTTGTTTGTCTATATATTCACACATGTATTATGTTTCCGGTTAATACAATTATAGCATGAATAATAAACATTTATCATGATATAAGGAAATAAATAATAACTTTATTATTGCCTCTAGGGCATATTTCCTTCAGTCTCCCACTTGCACTAGAGTCAATAATCTAGATTACACAGTAATGATTCTAACACCCATGGAGTCTTGGTGTTGATCATGTTTTGCTCGTGGTAGAGGCTTAGTCAACGGGTCTGCAACATTCAGATCCGTATGTATCTTGCAAATCTCTATGTCTCCCACCTGGACTAGATCCCGGATGGAATGGAAGCGTCTCTTGATGTGTTTGGTTCTCTTGTGAAATCTGGATTCCTTCGCTAAGGCAATTGCTCCAGTATTGTCACAAAAGATTTTCATTGGACCCGATGCACTAGGTATGACACCTAGATCGGATATGAACTCCTTCATCCAAACTCCTTCATTGGCTACTTCCGAAGCAGCTATGTATTCCGCTTCACACGTAGATCCCGCCACGATGCTTTGCTTTGAACTGCACCAACTGACAGCTCCACCGTTTAATGTAAACACGTATCCGGTTTGCGATTTAGAATCGTCCGGATCAGTGTCAAAGCTTGCATCAACGTAACCATTTACGATGAGCTCTTTGTCACCTCCATATACGAGAAACATATCCTTAGTCCTTTTCAGGTATTTCAGGATGTTCTTGACCGCTGTCCAGTGATCCACTCCTGGATTACTTTGGTACCTCCCTGCTAGACTTATAGCAAGGCACACATCAGGTCTGGTACACAGCATTGCATACATGATAGAGCCTATGGCTGAAGCATAGGGAACACTTTTCATTTTCTCTCTATCTTCTGCAGTGGTCGGGCTTTGAGTCTTACTCAACTTCACACCTTGCAATACAGGCAAGAACCCATTCTTTGCTTGATCCATTTTGAATTTCTTCAAAACTTTGTCAAGGTATGTGCTTTGTGAAAGTCCAATTAAGCGTCTTGATCTATCTCTATAGATCTTAATGCCCAATATGTAAGCAGCTTCACCGAGGTCTTTCATTGAAAAACTTTTATTCAAGCATTCCTTTATGCTATCCAGAAATTCTATATCATTTCCAATCAATAATATGTCATCCACATATGATATTAGAAATGCTACAGAGCTCCCACTCACTTTCTTGTAAATACAGGCTTCTCCAAAAGTCTGTATAAAACCAAATGCTTTGATCACACTATCAAAACGTTTATTCTAACTCCGAGAGGCTTGCACCAGTCCATAAATGGATCGCTGGAGCTTGCACACTTTGTCAGCCCCCTTTGGATCGATAAAACCTTCTGGTTGCATCATATACAACTCTTCCTCCAGAAATCCATTCAGGAATGCAGTTTTTACATGCATTTGCCAAATTTCATAATCATAAAATGCGGCAATTGCTAACATGATTCGGACAGACTTAAGCATCGCTACGGGTGAGAAGGTCTCATCGTAGTCAACCCCTTGAACTTGTCGAAAACCTTTTGCAACAAGTCGAGCTTTGTAGACAGTAACATTACCGTCAGCGTCAGTCTTCTTCTTGAAGATCCATTTATTCTCAATTGCTTGCCGACCATCGGGCAAGTCAACCAAAGTCCATACTTTGTTCTCATACATGGATCCCATCTCAGATTTCATGGCTTCAAGCCATTTTGCGGAATCTGGGCTCACCATCGCTTCTTCATAGTTCGTAGGTTCATCATGATCTAGTAGCATGACTTCCAGAATAGGATTATCGTACCACTCTGGTGCGGATCTTATTCTGTTCGACCTACGAGGTTCTGTATTAACTTGATCTGAAGTTCTATGATCATCATCATCAACTTCCTCACTAGTTGGTTTTGACGTCACAGAAACCGGTTCCTGTGATGTATTATTTTCCAACAAGGGAGTAGGTACAGTTACCTCATCAAGTTCTACTTTCCTCCCACCCACTTCTTTCGAGAGAAACTCCTTCTCTAGAAAGGATCCATTCTTAGCAACGAATGTCTTGCCTTCGGATCTGTGATAGAAGGTGTACCCAACTGTCTCCTTTGGGTATCCTATGAAGACACATTTCTCCGATTTGGGTTCGAGCTTATCAGGTTGAAGCTTTTTCACATAAGCATCGCAGCCCCAAACTTTAAGAAACGACAACTTTGGTTTCTTGCCAAACCATAGTTCATAAGGTGTCATCTCAACGGATTTCGACGGTGCCCTATTTAACGTGAATGTGGCCGTCTCTAAAGCATAACCCCAAAACGGCGGTAAATCTGTAAGAGACATCATAGACCGCACCATATCAAGTAAAGTACGATTACAACGTTCGGACACACCATTACGCTGTGGTGTTCCGGGTGGCGTGAGTTGTAAAACTATTCCACATTGTTTTAAGTGTAAACCAAACTCGTAACTCAAATATTCTCCTCCACGATCAGATCGTAGAAACTTTATTTTCTTGTTACGATGATTTTTAACTTCACTTTGAAATTCTTTGAACTTTTCAAATGTTTCAGACTTATGCTTCATTAAGTAGATATACCCATATCTTCTTAAATCATCTGTGAAGGTGAGAAAATAACGATATCCGCCACGAGCCTCAACATTCATCGGACCACATACATCTGTATGTATGATTTCCAACAAATCTGTTGCTCTCTCCATAGTACCGAAGAACGGCGTTTTGGTCATCTTGCCCATGAGGCACGGTTCGCAAGTACCAAGTGATTCATAATCAAGTGGTTCCAAAATTCCATCAGTATGGAGTTTCTTCATGCGCTTTACACCGATATGACCCAAATGGCAGTGCCACAAATAAGTTGCACTATCATTATCAACTCTGCATCTTTTGGCTTCA
Organism: Triticum aestivum; assembly: GCF_018294505.1. NCBI lineage: Eukaryota > Viridiplantae > Streptophyta > Magnoliopsida > Poales > Poaceae > Triticum > Triticum aestivum. The sequence continues at coordinate 198,136,841 of NC_057801.1, read as the reverse complement.
ACACTATGAATATGTGTATCACTACTTTCGAGATTCATCAAATATAGACCACTCTTCAAGGGTGCATGACCATAAAAGATATTACTCATATAAATAGAACAACCATTATTCTCTGATTTAAATGAATAACCGTCTCGCATCAAACAAGATCCAGATATAATGTTCATGCTCAACGCTGGCACCAAATAACAATTATTTAGGTCTAATACTAATCCCAAAGGTAGATGTAGAGGTAGCGTGCCGACCGCGATCACATCGACTTTGGAACCATTTCCCACGCGCATCGTCACCTCGTCCTTTGCCAGTGTTCGCTTAATCCGTAGTCCCTGTTTCGAGTTGCAAATATTAGCAACAGAACCAGTATCAAATACCCAGGTGCTACTGCGAGCTCTAGTAAGGTACACATCAATAACATGTATATCACATATACCTTTGTTCACCTTGCCATCCTTCTTATCCGCCAAATACTTGGGGCAGTTCCGCTTCCAGTGACCAGTCTGCTTGCAGTAGAAGCACTCAGTTTCAGGCTTAGGTCTAGACTTGGGTTTCTTCTCTTGAGCAGCAACTTGTTTGCTGTTCTTCTTGAAGTTCCCCTTCTTCTTCCCTTTGCCCTTTTTCTTGAAACTAGTGGTCTTGTTGACCATCAACACTTGATGCTCCTTCTTGATTTCTACCTCCGCAGCCTTTAGCATTACGAAGAGCTTGGGAATCGTCTTATCCATCCCTTGCATATTATAGTTCATCACGAAGCTCTTGTAGCTTGGTGGAAGTGATTGGAGAATTCTGTCAATGACGCTATCATCCGGAAGAGTAACTCCCAGTTGAATCAAGTGATTACAATACCCAGACATCTTAAGTATGTGCTCACTGACAGAACTATTCTCCTCCATCTTGCAGCTATAGAACTTATTGGAGACTTCGTATCTCTCAATCCGGGCATTCTTCTGGAATATTAACTTCAATTCCTGGAACATCTCATATGCTCCATGACGTTCAAAACGTCGTTGAAGTCCCGGTTCTAAGCCGTAAAGCATGGCACATTGAACTATCGAGTAGTCATCAGCTTTGCTCTGCCAGACGTTCTTAACGTCGTCAGTTGCATCAGCAGCAGGCCTGGCACCCAGCGGTGCTTCCAGGACGTAATTTTTCTGTGCAGCAATGAGGATAATCCTCAAGTTACGGACCCAGTCCGTGTAGTTGCTACCATCATCTTTCAACTTAGCTTTCTCAAGGAACGCACTAAAATTTAACGGAACAACAGCACGGGCCATCTATCTACAAACAACATAGACAAGCAAGATACTATCAGGTACTAAGTTCATGATAAATTTTAGTTCAATTAATCATATTACTTAAGAACTCCCACTTAGACAGACATCTCTCTAGTCATCTAAGTGATCACGTGATCCAAATCAACTAAACCATAACCGATCATCACGTGAGATGGAGTAGTTTTCAATGGTGAACATCTTATGTTGATCATATCTACTATATGATTCACGCTCGACCTTTCGGTCTCCGTGTTCCGAGGCCATATCTGCATATGCTAGGCTCGTCAAGTTTAACCTGAGTATTCTGCGTGTGCAAAACTGGCTTGCACCCGTTGTAGATGGACGTAGAGCTTATCACACCCGATCATCACGTGGTGTCTAGGCACGACGAACTTTGGCAACGGTGCATACTCAGGGAGAACACTCCTTGATAATTTTTAGTGAGAGATCATCTTAAAATGCTACCGTCAATCAAAGCAAGATAAGATGCATAAAGGATAAACATCACATGCAATCAATATAAGTGATATGATATGGCCATCATCATCTTGTGCTTGTGATCTCCATCTCCGAAGCACCATCATGATCACCATCGTCACCGGCGCGACACCTTGATCTCCATCGTAGCATCGTTGTCGTTTACGCCATCTATTGCTTCTACGACTATCGCTACCGCTTAGTGATAAAGTAAAGCAATTACAGGGCGTTTGCATTTCATACAATAAAGCGACAACCATATGGCTCCTGCCAGTTGCCGATAACTTCGGTTACAAAACATGATCATCTCATACAATAAAATATAGCATCATGTCTTGGCCATATCACATCACAACATGCCCTGCAAAAACAAGTTAGACGTCCACTACTTTGTTGTTGCAAGTTTTACGTGGCTGCTACGGGCTTAAGCAAGAACCAATCTTACCTACGCATCAAAACCACAACGATAGTTTGTCAAGTTGATGCTGTTTTAACCTTCGCAAGGACCGGGCGTAGCCACACTCGGTTCAACTAAAGTTGGAGAAACTGACACCCGCTAGTCACTTGTGTGCAAAGCACGGCGGTAAAACCATTCTCGTGTAAGCGTACGTGTAATGTCGGTCCGGGCCGCTTCATCCAACAATACCGCCGAACCAAAGTATGACATGCTGGTAAGCAGTATGACTTATATCGCCCACAACTCACTTGTGTTCTACTCATGCATATAACATCAAACCATAAAAACCTGGCTCTGATACCACTGTTGGGGAACGTAGTAATTTCAAAAAATTTCCTACGCACAACCAAAATCATGGTGATGCATAGCAACAAGAGGGGAGAGTGTTGTCTACGTACCCTCGTAGACCGAAGCGGAAGCGTTGACGCAACATAGAGGAAGTAGTCGTACGTCCTCCCGGTCCAACCGATCCAAGCACCGTTACTCCGGCACCTCCGAGTTCTTGACACACGTACAGCTCGATGACGCACCCCGATCTCCGATCCAGCAGAGGCGCGGGGAGGAGTTCCGTCAGCATGACGGCGTGGTGACGATCTTGATGTTCTCCTGTCGTAGGGCTTCGCCTAAGCACCGCTACAATATGACCGAGGTGTAATATCATGGAGGGGGGCACCGCACACGGCTAAGGAATGATCTCAATGATCAACTTGTGTGTCTAGGGTGCCCCCCCGCCCCCGTATATAAAGGAGGGAGGGAGGAGGAGGCCGGCCTAGGGAGGAGGCGCGCCATAGGGGGGGCAAACCTACTCCAAGTAGGTTTGGCCCCCCTTTCCTATTAGGAGTAGGAGAAGGAAGGAAGAGGGGGGAGGAGAGAAGGAAAGGGGGGAACGGCCCCCCTCCCAATTCGGATTGGGCTTGGGGGGGGGGGGCGCCCCCTCCCTTGCTCCTTGTCCCTCCCTTCCACTAAGGCCCAATAAGGCCCATATACTTACCGGGGGGTTCCGGTAACCTCCCGGAACTCCGGTATATTTTCAATCTCACCCGGAACCTTTCCGGTGTCCAAATATATCCGTCCAATATATCAATCTTTATGTCTCGACCATTTCGAGACTCCTCGTCATGTCCGTGATCACATCCGGGACTCCGAACAACCTTCGGTACATCAAAATACATAAACTCATAATGAAACTGTCATCGAAACCTTAAGCGTGCGGACCCTACGGTTCGAGAACAATGTAGACATGGCCGAGACACGTCTCCGGTCAATAACCAATAGCGGGACCTGGATGCCCATATTGGTTCCTACATATTCTACGAAGATCTTTATCGGTCAAACCGCATAACAACATACGTTGTTCCCTTTGTCATCGGTATGTTACTTGCCCGAGATTCGATCATCGGTATCCAATACCTAGTTCAATCTCGTTACCAGCAAGTCTCTTTACTCGTTTCGTAATACATCATCTCGCAACTAACTCATTAGTTGAAATGCTTGCAAGGCTTAAGTGATGTGCATTACCGAGAGGGCCCAGAGATACCTCTCCGACATTCGGAGTGACAAATCCTAATCTCGAAATATGCCAACTCAACAAGTACCTTCGGAGACACCTGTAGAGCACCTTTATAATCACCCAGTTACGTTGTGACGTTTGGTAGCACACAAAGTGTTCTTCCGGTAAACCGGAGTTGCATAATCTCATAGTCATAGGAACATGTATAAGTCATGAAGGAAGCAATAGCAACATACTAAACGATCGGGTGCTAAGCTAACGGAATGGGTCATGTCAATCAGATCATTCAACTAATGATGTGACCTTGTTAATCAAATAACAACTCCTTGTTCATGGTTAGGAAACATAACCATCTTTGATTAACAAGCTAGTCAAGTAGAGGCATACTAGTGACACTCTGTTTGTCTATATATTCACACATGTATTATGTTTCCGGTTAATACAATTCTAGCATGAATAATAAACATTTATCATGATATAAGGAAATAAATAATAACTTTATTATTGCCTCTAGGGCATATTTCCTTCAAACTCCTACCAACCCTTACCCTAGGAGCATGCGTACTAGTACTTTGCTTCGAGGGCAAGTAGACTTCTGCAATAAGTATATGAGTTCTTTATGACTAATGTGAGTCCATGGATATACGCACACTCATCCTTCCACTTTTCTAGCCTCTATTATACCACGCAACTTTCGCCGGTATCATGCACCCATTATGTACCTTCCTCAAAACAGCCACCATACCTACCTATTATGGCATTTCCATAGACATTCCGAGATATATTGCCATGCATCTTTCCACCGTTTTGTTTATTATAACACACTTCATCATTGTCATATTGCTCTTTGCATGATCATGTAGTTGACATCGTATTTGTGGCAGGGCCACCTTCATAATTTTCATACATGTCGCTCTTGATTCATTGCATATCCCGGTACACCGCCGGAGGCATTCATATAGAGTCATATCTTGTTCTAGCTTTGAGTTGTAAATCAATAAAAGTGTGTTGATCTTCATTATTAGAGCATTGTCTCAGTGAGGAAAGGATGATGAAGACTATGATTCGCCCACAAGTCGGGATGAGACTTCGGACTTTACAAAAAAAAGAGAGAAAGGACAAAAGAAAAAAAAAGAAAAAGAAGAAAATAAATAAATAAAATGAGAGAAAAAGAGAGAAGGGACAATGCTACTATCTCTTTTCCACACTTGTGCTTCAAAGTAGCACCATGACCTTCATGATAGAGAGTCTCCTATGTTGTCACTTTCATATACTAAGTGGGATTTTTTCATTATAGAACTTGGCTTGTATATTCCAATAATGGGCTTCCTCAAAATGCCCTAGGTCTTCGTGAGCAATCAAGTTGGATGCACACCCACTTAGTTTCTTTTGTTGATCTTTCATATATTTATAGCTCTAGTGCATCCGTTGCATGGCAATCCCTACTCACTCACATTGATATCTATTGATGGGCATCTCCACAGCCCGTTAATACGCCTAGTTGATGTGAGACTATCTTCTCCCTCTTTTTGTCCTCACAACCACCACCTTATACCACCATAGTGCTATGTCCATGGCTTGCGCTCATGTATTGCGTAAGAGTTGAAAAAGCTGAAGCGCGTTAAAAAGTATGAACCAATTGCTTGGCTGAAACCGGGGTTGTGCATGATGGGAGTATTTTGTGTAATGAAAATGAAGCATGGCCTAACTATATGATTTTGTAGGGATAAGCTTTCTTTGGCTATGCTATTTTGATAGGACATGATTATTTGTTAGTATGCTTCGAAGCATTATTATTTTTATGTTTTATAAGCTTTTATCTTGAATCATTTGGATCTGAACATTCATGCCACAACAAAGGAAATTACATTGAGAATTATGCTAGGTAGCATTCCACATCAAAAATTCTATTTTTACCATTTACCTACTCGAGGACGAGCATGAATTAAGCTTGGGGATGCTTGATACGTCTCCAACGTATCTATAATTTTTTATTGTTCCATGCTATTATATTACCCCTTTTGGATGTTTATGGGCTTTATTTTACACATTTATATAATTTTTTGGACTAACCTACTAACCGGAGGCCCAGCCCGTATTGTTGTTTTTTTTGCCTATTTCAGTATTTCGAAGAAAAGGAATAGAAATGGAGTCCAACTGGAATGAAACCTTCGGGAGCATGATTTTTGGAACGAACGTGATCCGGAGAACTTGGAGTGCAAGTCAAGAAGCTTGCGAGGCGGCCAGGAGACAGGAGGGTGTGCCCACCCCCTCTGGGCGCGCCCCCTATCTCCTGGGCCCCACAGGCAGCCACCGTCGTACTTCTTCCTCCTATATATACCTACGTACACCGAAAACATCCAGGGAGCCAACGAAACACAATTTCCACCAACGTAACCTTCTGTATCCGCGAGATCCCATCTTGGAGCCTTCACCGGTGCTCCGCCGGAGGGGGAATCGACCACGGAGGGCTTCTCATCAACACCATGGTCCCTCTGATGAGTTGTAAGTAGTTTACCATAGACCTTTGGGTCCATAGTTATTAGCTAGATGGCTTCTTCTCTCTTTTTGGATCTCAATACAATGTTCTCCCCCTCTCTTGTGGAGATCTATTCGATGTAAACTCTTTTTCCGGTGTGTTTGTCGTGATCCGATGAATTGTGGGTTTATGATCAAGTTTATCTATGCGAAATATTTGAATTTTCTCTGAATTCTTTTATGTATGGTTGAGTTATCTTTGCAAGTCTCTTCAAATTATCAGTTTGGTTTGGCCTACTAGATTGATCTTTCTTGCCATGGGAGAAGTGCTTAGCTTTGGGTTCAATCTTGCGGTGTCCTTACCCAGTGACAGAAAGGGTTGCAAGGCACGTATTGTATTGTTGCCATCGAGGATAAAAAGATTGGGTTTATATCATATTGCTTGAGTTTATCCCTCTACATCATGTCATCTTTCTTAATGCGTTACTCTATTCTTATGAACTTAATACTCTAGATGCATGCTGGACAACAGTCAATGTGTGGAGTAATAGTAGTAGATGCAGGCAGGAGTCGGTGTACTTGTCACGAACGTGATACCTATATACATGATCATGCCTAGATAATCTCATAATTATTCGCTTTCTATCAATTGCTCGACAGTAATTTGTTCACCCACCGTAATACTTATGCTATCTTGAGAGAAGCCACTAGTGAAACCTATGGCCCCCAGGTCTATCTTTTATCATATAATCTTTTAATCTACTTTTTGCATCTATATTATAAAATACCAAAAATATATTTATCTTATCATACTATCTCTATCAGATCTCACTTTCGGAAGTGGCTGTGAAGGGATTGACAACCCCTTTATTGCGTTGGTTGCGAGTTCTTTGTTTGTTTGTGTAGGTGCGTGGGACTTTTGAGGAGTCTCCTACTAGATTGATACCTTGGTTCTCGAAAACCGAGGGAAATACTTACGCTACTATTGCTGCATTACCCTTTCCTCTTCAAGGAAAACCAACGCAAGCTCAAGACGTAGCAGGGAGGCGCACAATTTCTATCGCCTTTATAAAGAGATAGGGATTCTCCTCTTTCACCCATGCCTTCTTCCTTCTTCGCTCATCCATTCTTGCATGCTCGAGCTCTAGCGCCCCAGTTCTCACCTTCTCCGTACAGCCAAACATGTCCGGAGCGGGAGGCAAGTGGATGGCCTCCTCCTTCATAGAGGAGAACATTATGAAGCTTCGGGCGGCCGGATACTTGGCTTTAGACATCGCGCACCGGCTCCCGGATGCAGGGCGGATCATTCCGACTCCGGGACCCCACGAGAGTGTCGTGTTCCTCGCCCACTTCGCCCGTGGACTGGGATTCCCCCACCACCCACTTGTCCGCGGGCTCATGTTCTATTACAGGCCGGATTTTCATGATCTAGCCCCTAATTTTATCCTCAAGATCTCGGCGTTTATCGTCGTGTGCGAGGCTTTCCTCCGCATCAGGCCCCAGTTTGGCCTGTGGCTGAAGATCTTCAACGTGAAGCCGAAGGTTGTGGTCGGTCAGCAGGAGGAGTGCGGAGGCGCCATGGTGGGCAAGATGCCCAGCGTCACCTGGTCCGAAGGCTCCTATGTGGAGACCGTGAAGGGGTGGCAATCGGAATGGTTCTACATCACCGAGCCGCGTGACGCCAACTGGGTGGCGGCCCCCGAATTCCGATCCGGCATCCCCATGCGGCTCACCTCCTAGAAGAGGAAGGGCCTAGCCTGCGGCGCGCCTGTGGAGCTGACCAGACTCCAGAACTGCATCAAAAATATGATAACCAAGAAGATTAAGCTTGTCAACATGGTCCAGGTCATGCTATTTTGCCGGATTCTCCCGTGTCAAAGACGGGCATTCAACCTGTGGGAGTTCGACGCGGCCCAACACTAGACACTGCAAGAGCTCTTCGACACGACGCACAAGGACGTCTGGAAGGTGTTGTTCAAGGCCAACGAAGTTCCTCCTCCCACCACCGAGGACCACGGACTCAGCACCAAGCGCCCTGCCAATTCGGTAAGCATTCTACCACTACTAGGGCAAAGCCTATACACAGAATCTTACCAGCAGCGCTCCTCAAAATACCACGCTACTGCTATTTAGCAGCAGCGCGTTTAACCAAAACGCGCTGCTGACAGGAAAATAGCAGTAGCGCATCCACCACAAACCGCGCTACTGCTATAATTGCCATGACCTCACCCCCCGCTAGTTATAGCAGTAGCGCGCTGCACTGAACAGTGCTGCTGCTATAGAAGTTAGCAGCAGCGCGCTTCTAGGAAAACCACTACTGCTAAGATCAACCCACAAGTTTAGTCCCACCTCGCTCAGTGAACAGGGTGTTTACCACCTTAAATATGTTATTTCTGAAACTACCACAACCAGTTGGTCTTCACTGAACTCTATGTGTAAAATTTGTGGCCGCAATATGAGTCCTCTCCGGTTCCTACCGGAGGGAACTCATATTGACAATTCAGATTGTACACAAAAAGATCATTGATGGCCAATGTATTTTTGCATTGACGTATTTTTTGTATAGTTACACTTAGCAGTAGCGGTTTACATGCAAAGCGCTACTGCTATTCAGATTAGCTGTAGCGCATTTTGGCAAACGCGCTACAACTATCCCTACCTTATCCCCATGTGCACGACAGGCCCTCACTCACACTCTCACTCTCGCCCGCGTGCTGATAACCGTCGTCGTGCGTCGCCGCCGCCGCCACCGCCTTTGTCCGTCCGCCGCCGAGGTACCCCCCTCCTTCTGTCCCTCCTCCCTCCGCCTGCGGCCGCCCCTTCCTCCTCCGCCGCCGCCCTCCTCCCTCCGCCTGTGGCCGCCCCTCCTCCCTCCTCCACCAGCAGCCCTCCTCCCACCGCCCTCGACCTCGCCGCCCCTAGCTACCTCTCCGTCGCCCCCACCTCCTGCCACTAGTTAGTACTAGATTTAGTAGTAGTAGATTTTAATTTAGGGTTCATAGCTAGTACTAGATGTTGCTTAGTTAGTACTAGATTTTTAGTAGTAGTAGTTGTAGCTGAACTACTTTAGTTGTAGTCGAACTAGTTTAGTAAGTAAATTAATAAACTAGTTGAACTAGTTGAATTAATAGAACTAATGTATTTTTAGTAAGATAATTAATATAACTAGTTGAACTACTTTATTTTTAGAAAGAACTAGTTTTTTTTTCTATTTATAGTAAGTCTATATTTAGTAAGAACTAGTTGAATTAATAAAACTAGTTGAACATGTCATATTTGTTGTTATTTTTTAGTTTAAGCAATTATTCGGGATGTATTAGTGATAACTTATATGGTTTCAGGTGACCACCGTCGTCCCCGTCACTGACCCCCTCCGACATCCCCGCCGTCGTCCCAATCACCGACCCCCTCCGACATCAAGGTGAGACCAGCCAAATATCCTTGTATATCTTGTGTTGTTGCTCAAATAGGATATGTGGTTGCCCAAGTGGCCGTTCATGTTCAGTTTACATCTCCGAGTGGCCTATGTTTTGCCGGAGTGTTGATTAATTTCCGTTCCGGCAAATTTCAGGCGCTCGATATGTCCTTTTTTAGCAAAGGTCATGCCGGATTTTTTCGTGAATTCTGGCATGACTTGTGCTAGAATATGTACAAGTTTAATCTTTGAATTATGAATGTAGGAAATGTCATACTCGGACGATGATAGTCTCCCGGGGGAGTGTAGCTGGTGCCACGACGATCGAGGTATGTGCGATAGGTTTGTTCGGCTGGACGAAGATCGACGCTTCACCATTAAGCTCGAGGAGACCTTCGATTGTGAAACGGTACGCAACAACGACAAGTGTTTTTTCGTAATTAAGCATGACTTCAACTATTTCAACGTCTAATTTTCATATTTTACAATTCGACTAGCTTATCCCATGCCATGCAAGACGCTATGTCTTGGAGAGGATGGGTTTTGAAGACCATGAAAATTTCGAAACAAAGAAAATACACCTAAGGACCCATCCTGATATGGATTTCGAAGTAAATCTGTGCAATGCTCAGAGCGTAACCCATTTTAGTTGCCAAAATTGGGAAGCACTTTGCAAAATGTATGGTTTTTATGAGGGTATGATTGTCACCATGGGTCTTGGTGATCCTGACATCGAGCAAGACAATCTGGACATTTGGGTCCTTGTTGATACACTTCCGATTGTACCGCTATGTGAGTTTCTCAAACATAGTTATTAACTAATTTATATTGTTTATTTCAAAATAGTTGATAGCTTATTTCCATTGACAGCTTATTTTGATTCTTCAAAGACTGTGCGGAAGATGGTAGATAAAACCCACTACACCGATGGCACCGAATTAACGTATAAGGAGAAAAATCATCAGATCGCATTTTGTACTCTTCTTGAGAATTACAATAACTATTATCGAACTCCTCCAAATTATGGTGAATACGTGCCACTAGTGCATGTGTTGAACCACGGTAACTTCTCTGGAGATACCCTGGTAAGATTTTTTACTATTACGACATCCGTGCATCTTTTGCATACTTCTAAAACTAGTACATCATTGCTAACTACGAAGTTATTATTATGTTTTTCAACAGAAACTCCCGATGGATTGTGTGCCTCATCTGATGCCTCTGCATGGTCGCCTCTCAGTTCTGAACATACTGCCAGGTAAATCTACGGAGCTCACCTGTGCATATCGGATTTCTAAAACCCGTGAACACATGTTCATCAAAGAATGGAAGAAATGTATGGACATTCGCAAGGAGGTTCTTGGAAGTAACATTCAGCGAAAGGCAAGAATTGGAGACAGGCTAATCTCCATTCTCCATAATGGAAAGTCAGGGGCTATCTTGTTTTTTGCTATTTTAGCTTAGAAAATGTAGTAGGTCTTAATCGAATGTAATAGGTCCTATGAGGTACAATATGTTTATTATGTGGTAATGTGTTAGAGTTGATAATGAGGAGTACTTGTGATTACGACTAGTGACCAATTTTCTATGTGATGTCATTGATGAAAACGATGATCTTGAGGAGGTGTTATATGACAATGATGTATTATGATGATAAGTTGTTAATGATATGATGATGATGATGATATTATTATATCATTGGGTGAAAGAACCGCGGATTAGTTTCAAGTGGATGGACATCCACTTGAAACTAGTCCATGGTTCTTTCATCCCATGATGTAATAACTCATTATGATGTAAAAACAATCTCTAAATTTCTGTTGTATGAAAACTTGTGTAAAGGTGTAGGAATACAACATGAAATAAAAAAGAAATAAAATACTAAATAATAGTAGTAGCGCGGGAAAGGAGAAGCACTACTACTAATTAACAGTAGCGCTGTTCTGAAGAAGCGGTACTACTAAGTCAATTTAGCAGTAGCGTGGGTCTAGGCGCGCTATTGCTAATCATTAGCTGTAGCGCCTTATCAGTAGCGCTCTTTCCCGCGCTACTGATAGGCCTAAAACCCGCGCTGCTGCTAGGCTTTTCCCTAGTAGTGTATGTTTCGCAAGATGTGCCTTTCCTCAGTATATTCGTGGGAGGAACTTAAGCCACCGTACTGATTTAACAGGATCATGTGGCAACGGCAGAGTGGATCAACTGTCCGTCTTCGTTGCCCGAAGGTCCAGCAACCGCTCTCCTTATGGAGATGCTGGTTCCGGCGCCTTATGAGGTGTCGGAGAAGAAGGCCAAGAAGAAGGCCACGGGGACCAGGAAAAGTCTCCGGCGCAAGGTGGTGTCGGACTCATCGTCCGAAGACACCGAGGCGCACTCCTCCAACAACAATGAAGAGGAGGAAGAGGAAAACCCTCTCCCCCAAATTGAGGGGGAGAAGAAAAGGAAGGCCGCCCCTTCTGGGGAGGCCGAAGGGTCCAAGAAGGGAAGGACCCTCCCTCCGGACCACTCCACAACTGCCGCCTACATCGAGGAGGAGTGGCTACCCAGGGCCATACCCCTGGCGAAGTCGTAAGTATTCGAATGCCATAATACTTCTTGCATGTTTTAGCTTTATGGCTTCTTATTATGTCAAGATATGTTTGTGCGGTCCATCCAAAGACCACATCGACTCATCCTCCTTGGATGGGTCCTTGAGCTCGTCGGAGATGAACAGCTATTCGCTCCCAACGGCCTCCACTCCTCGGCCCGCGGACGACACCGAAGTGTTGTCCCAAACGATACCGGGCCAGGGAGAGATGGATCTGGAGGCGCCTTAGGGCGAACTCCCTGATGTCGGGCTCATGGGGGGGGGGACGATCCCCATGGATTTTGTTGAGGGGTATCGCAACAGGCTTGGCCCCTGGCCGGATACTGCGCCGGAACCTTCGGTGGTTCTGAATTCAGACAGGTAGCCCCCCGCCAAGGTGGGTGAGCCGCCTGTGCCGATGACCTCTATCCACCCCGAGGCATCGGATAACTTGGTGGAAGCGCTTCACATCGCTTCCTTTAATGAAGGACAACGTACTCTTATGAGTACGGTGATTGCGAAGGTTCATTCCACCAAAAGCGGATTGACCGAAGGCTGCGCCAGCCTCCTGATAGGCTTTGAGGTACGTAATTTAAATTATGAGAAAGTATCACAGTATAGACAGTAGCCCCTGATGCTTTGTTTGGTGTTCGGGGAGAAAAGCCGAACAGAGGATCAAATATTATTCCGAGGAGTCTAATCATATTATGTCTATGTGAATAAGCAGGCGTCGCTACTGGCTGCCACCACTGCCACTGCGGAGGTCTCCGGACTGAGGTAGAACCTGGGGCGGGCCGAAGAAGAGCTCGGCCTCGTGAAGAGGCATCTCTAGGAGAACAAAGGTAAGTAATACCCCGTCTGAATGTTATATAAAGGAAAAAAAAACGTTGATGCGAATAGAAGCGCGATGAATTTTACTAGGGGCCACGACCGAAGCGGCGGCCCTTAAGAAGGCGCTGTCTGAGGCCGAAAACAAAGCAGCCAAGGAGCGCACTGAGCGCGAAAAATAAGAGGCTCGGGTTGATGAGGTCCAGCAAGAGCTCCAGGATTTCGTCAAAAAATTCAAATCCTTGGAGCGTGACTCCAAGACGCAAGAGTCGAAGCTTGCGAAGGCCCATTAGAGCGTGCAAGACGCCAAGGTAGAAGCCTAGAAGGCCCTCCAGGAAATTGAGGCGGCCAAGAAGATAGCTGCGGGTAAGGCTTTTGTTATGCAAAGCAAGCACGTGGAGGAGACTTTCCTTTTACTTACCCGAATTTGGAGCTCTCCAGGAGCATTCACAGATCTACCGCGCAGCATCTCTGATGCCGCAGAGTTCTACCGGGTTGAGGAGGGGAGCTCGACGGATAAGCTGTTTTGGTCCCAGTATATTGGGGCCGAGCATCCGATGCCCTTGAGCGACCAGCTGAAGCAACTGGTTGAACTTCACAAAGCGGCCGAACTGGCCATGAAGGACTTCATAGTCCAGCTGTGGCCTGGCGAGCCCCTGCCCAGCAGCTACTTCGGCCTTCTCAAGCGGATGGTGAATGCCTGTCCACGGCTGGAAGTTGTTAAGTGGTCCGTCTGCATTGAGGGTGCGCGCAGGGCCTTGGTCTGTGCGAAAGTGCACTAGGGGAAGATGGACGCCGAGAAGCTAGTGACAGATGGGCCTCCGAAGGGCAAGGAGCATCACCGCCTCGAACAGTATTTTGACAATGTCATTAGGGGTGCCCACCTTGTGGCGGATGAACGTACTAAGGATGTGATGTGTGAATGAATGTACTCATGTCATCCTGTATTATGAAAACCAGTTCATGTGCGCTATATAGTGCTTGTTAATTTAAAATATTACCTTCTGTGCGGCCGTTTATATAAATCTTGAGAGTTGGCCAGTCGTCGGCTTTTGCCTCCATGTAACTAGTACTGGGGTGTTCGGGATAAATATAAACACTCTTTATCCAAATTTTTGGTCCTTTTAAGGAGGTGTTTAGTGCCACGAATGAGGCAATCGAACTATACGGCTTTACCGCTCTCACTTAGCCATAGAAGTCTACAATTTTAAATTTTGGCGAAGCCCCTAGTATCTGGAGAGCCGGACTTGCGGCGCTATACACGCCTAAATCGGACGAGGCCGATTCCTCGCCTGAAGCAGAAGAAATCTTTAAGGATTTGAGACCTCTCGAACAGCGACCAGCTCTCGCCTTATCATGAGAGTCAGTTTTCGGCTTTCTCTACTGAGGTGCTTGTCCGAAAGAACCGGGACACAATCACAGTAGTTCTGCCTGCGCTACCTTAGCCGATATAGCGGAACGTAAGGTACCAAAACATAGGAGCCGGGCAAACCCAATTGTTGACCCAAGACATGATTCGAAGCTGACGCATATAGTGCTATAAGTTCGGGGTGCCTCACTGTCGAATGTGTTCGGACTTGTCTTGTTGGTTATGGGGTACTGAAGCCCCTGGCAAACTGGTCGTGCCAAAATGCACGGGTACAATAAATAAGCAGTAAAGGAAAGGGGTAAATAATCGTAATAGCAAGCTGATGCTGTATACTATTTTCCCTTGTTATTCAAATGATACGTCTAAGTGTACATATACAAGTAGTGCGATAAGTAAAATAGGACTGTTTGACACAGCCTGACCAGGAGCGGGCGGTATGCGGGTATGTAAAACAGGTATAACGATCGTTATCAGAGACCACCTGAGGATTCCCTTGTACGCCAAAGCTTCTTGTCCTCCTGGTGTGTCCGTCCCGCTATGTGTCTGATAGCCGGTCTTTCGGAAGAGCCTCCTGAAGATAGGGACCTAAAAGAAAAAAGGGGGTGCAAAGATGCATGGGTCCTGAGGCGGTCCAACTGCAATGTGGACCGTGTCATGGTCGTGCCTCCGCCTATGCCCAGGGTATTTTAAGTGCGTAGTTGTGTATGCTCGACACAAATTTTGCCGCTTGACTGGGACTAGGGCGGAGGCCGGATTGCTAGTCGAGATCTGGACGTGCCAGATGATCCTGTTGTGGAGTACTTCGGACTCGCTTTACGGTATCCAGGTTCTTTATCACCGAATTGGCTGTTTGCCTAAGAAGGTGGTTTTGTACTTCTGCCGCGAGGGCCGCAGTGTGCTCCTCCGTGCGGAGCGAGTGCTCTCTGTTTCCATTAACTGTAATAACCCCGCGAGGTACTGGCATTTTGAGCTTGAGGTATGCATAATGCGGTACCGCATTGAATTTGGCGAATGCGGTTCGTCCGAGCAGTGCATGATAGCCACTGTGGAAGGGGACGATGTCGAAGATTAACTCCTTGCTTCGGAAATTGTCCGGAGATCCGAAGACCACTTCCAGTGTGATTGAGCCCGTACAACAGGCCTCCACACCGGGTATGACACCCTTGAAGGTGATTTTTGTGGGCTTGATCCTTGAGGGGTCAATGCCCATTTTGAGCAATGTATCCTGATAGAGCAGGTTCAGGCAGCTGCCACCGTCCATGAGGACTCGCATGAGATGGAATCCGTCGATGATGGGGTCAAGGACCAATGCGGCCGAACCGCCATGACGGATACTGGTAGGATGGTCCCTGCGATCGAAGGTGATCGGACAAGAGGACCATGGGTTGAACTTTGGGGCGACTGGCTTCATCGCATAGGCGTCCCTTAGTGCACGCTTCCGTTCCTGCTTGGGAATGTGGGTCGGCTGCCGGGGCTCCTCGTCGTCACCGCTATGCAGCCCCTTTTCCTTGTTTTCGGCATTCAACTTGCCGGCCTGTTTAAACACCCAGCATTCCCTGTTAGTGTGGTTGGTTGGTTTATCAGGGGTGCCATGAACTTGACATGAGTGATCGAGTATGCGGTCCAAACTGGATGAGCCCGAACTATTTCTTTTGAATGGCTTTTTCCGCTGTCCGCATTTAAAGCCTCTGAATCCGGCAACGACTGCCGTGTCTTCGGTGTTATCGCCATTGTTGCGACTCTTGTGTCTATTTTGTCGTGGCTTGCTGTTGTTGTCCTTGGTGTCGGAATCGCCTGAGTTTTTGGGTGTGATGTTGCTACAAGACAGCCAGCTGTCCTCGCCCGCGCAAAAGCAGGTCATGAGTGTCATGAGGGCTGCCATGGATTTTGGCTTCTCTTGACCGAGGTGTCAGGCGAGCCATTTGTCACGGATATTATGCTTAAAGGATGCTAAGGCTTCGACATCCGGACAGTCGACAATTTGGTTCTTTTTGGTTAGGAACCGACTCCAGAATTTCCTGCCAGACTCGCCGGTCTGTTGGGTTATGTGACTTAAGTCATCAGCATCCGGTGGTCGCACGTAAGTGCCCTGGAAGTTATCAAGGAACGCATCTTCCAAATCCTCCCAACTGCCAATGGAGCTTGTTGGCAGGCTATTCAGCCAATGCCGAGCTGGTCCTTTAAGCTTAAGTGGTAGGTACTTTATGGCATGTAAGTCATCGCCCCGGGCCATGTGAATGTGTAGGAGAAAATCTTCTATCCATACCACGGGGTCTGTGGTACCATCGTATGATTCGATGTTCACGGGTTTAAACCCTTCCGGGAATTCATGATCCATTACTTCATCAGTGAAGCATAGGGGGTGTGCGATGCCTCTATGCCGGGCTACATCCCGACGTTGTTCAAATGAGTCCGGTCAATTGTATTCAGCCCGGCCAGACCTTGGTTTATTATATCCGGCGTGACGGTCATTGTCATGTCTTGTGGCACGCCCCTGTGATCCGTAGATCATTCTTGACTGTCCTGCTTTGTTTTCCAATACATCTCGTAGGTCCTTCGTGTAGCCCCGGGCCTTAGTATTATCGTTTGATTGGCGACGGGGTGCGGTCTGGACTTCGGGCTGGTATGCCGCTTTGTCGCGGCCACAGGGTGCCCGGTCAGCCGCATCATGCGCTGGTAGCGTGGGCTTTAAAGCCTCCTCCTTGAGTTGAGGTAGCAGCCTGCGCTTTGGGTAGCTTTTGCTAGGGCGCTCGAGTCTGTATTCCTCGGCAGCCAGGACCTCGGTCCATCTGTCAGTTAGCAGATCTTGATCAGCTTGAAGTTGTTGCTGCTTTTTCTTCAGGCTTTTTGCAGTGGCTATAAGCCGGCGTTTGAAGCGCTCCTACTTGACGGGATCCTCAGGCACGATGAATTCTTCATCGCTAAGGCTTAGTTTGTCTTCGGAGAGAGGCATGTAATTATCGTCCTCTGATTCTCCATCTGTCGCCTGTTCATTAGGGCTAGCTTGCCCATCCTCTTGCTCGGCCTGCTCGAGGCATGGCTGGGCAAGATTGTTTTCGTCTTTGGCACCATCCGAATTGTTATCTCTTATGCCAGTATTGCTATTTTTGCTATGGCGGGGCTTGGAGCGGCGCCTATGATGCCGGTGCATGGATTGCTTCTCCAAGGGGTTATCGTCTGTTGCCTCATTGCCATTGCTTTCTTTGGGGGTCTCCACCATATATATATCGTATGATGAGGTGGTTGTCCAGCGCCCTATAGGCGGTGGTTCCTGTTCTTCTCCTGCATTGTCGTCCATACCGTCGATGTCTTCGGAGCTGAAGTCGAGCACGTCCGTTAAGTCAGCGACAGTGGCTATTAAGTGGGTGGTGGGTGGGGGACAAATTTCTTCGTCGTCCGCTTCCCACTCGAGCCGAACATAGATTGGCCAAGAATCTCTCGACAAGGAAAGAAATTTTAATGAGTTCAGCACGTCACCCAAGGGCGAGTGTTGAAAAATATCCACGGCGATGAACTCCATGACCGGTGCCCAATCATATTCGATAGGCACGGACGCTCGCGGTTCGGATCCTGTAGCCGGAGACGAGTCCGAGGGTCCGATGACACCACCCTCACAGGAGGTGGTATCAGTGTTCGGGTCCAGCGCTGATGAGTGCATGGCCTCCGTGGAGGGGTCCATACACCCGTCCTCGGAGGGCATGATCTACTCCGGATTGATTCCCGGCGCCGCCGCAGGCGCGATCTTCCGAGTAGTGTCCGATGGCAGATCAAAGTCATGCCCGTCGTAACCATCCAGCGCGCCCGACATGGGCTCGAATCCGTCGAAGATCAAGTCTCCGCGAATGTCGGCAGTATAGTTCAAGCTTCCAAACCTGACCTGATGGCCAGGGGCGTAGCTATCGATCTGCTCCAGATGGCCAAGCGAGTTGGCCCGCAGTATGAACGCGCCAAATATGAAGATCTGTCCAGGAAGGAAAACCTCCCCATGGACCGCATCATTGAAGATGATTGAAGGAGCCATCAAGCCTTATCGCGACGACATAGTGGAACTCTCAATGAAAGCACCAATGTCGGTGTCAAAACCGGCGGATCTCGGGTAGGGGGTCCCGAACTGTGTGTCTAAGGCTAATGGTAATAGGAGATAGGGGACACGATGTTTTACCCAGGTTCAAGCCCTCTAGATGGAGGTAATACCCTACTTCCTGCTTGATTGATCTTGATGATATGAGTATTACAAGAGTTGATCTACCACGAGATCGTAAAGGCTAAACCCTAGAAGCTAGCCTATGATTATGATTGTTGTTGTCCTACGGACTAAACCCTCCGGTTTATATAGACACCGGAGGGGGCTAGGGTTACACAGAGTCGGTTACAGAGAAGGAGATCTACATATCTGAATTTCCAAGCTTGCCTTCCACGCAAAGGAGAGTCCCATCCGGACATGGAACGAAGTCTTCAATCTTGTATCTTCATAGTCCAATAGTCCGGCCAAAGTATATAGTCCGGCTGTCCGAGGACCCCTAATCCAGGACTCCATCACTACCCCAGGGGTACAATGGTAATATGGATGGGTGCTGGAACCGGCTGTCAGTGTCTCGGGTCGCCGCCTTCTCCGCTGGCTGCTGGGGGCCGCCGTCTGGTGGGCCCCGCCGACTGGCCTGGTACGGAGCCGACAGGCCACTCCCGCCGCTGGCGGGTCTGGCTGGTGGCTGATCACTGCAGCCTTGTTGCTAATGACGCATGCTTGGTCAGCGGAGCGTGGCTACAGTCCCGCCGCCTGGTGGGAGATCACTATAGCCACACCATGTCTTATCTGGTTAATGGGGCGTAGGCCTCGAGGGAGGAACTGGCCGCCTGCTGGAGACCGGCCTCCCTCAGGCCTGGCTGGTCTGGCTTTTGCCGTATTCTGGGCTCTCGCTGCCTTGTAGGGCCCGCTGCCTGCAGGCCATACCGACAGGTCGGCGTGGGGAATAGGGCTCCGCCTGTCAGGAGTGACGTCAAGGGGGGAGTGGCGACAGTGTTGTGCCGTGCGGAGATCTCCGCCTGTACGGGGCACTGTAGCCATGCCAAGTCCAGGATTCGGGGGTGAGGGACTACACTGTAGCCTCACCCTATCTTGTCCTCTTGATGAGGGGCGCAAATTCTAAGGGCGCGGGAAGGCCGCTAGCTAGACGCCGGCCTCTTCGGAGGCCGTCTGCTAGGAGTCGGCCGGTCTTGGTGCCATCTGCTGGTGCGTAGCCATCTTCGGGCAGCCGGCCGTTGAGCCAGCCGGCCACTGGAGGGCGGCGCTTTATTCTAAGGTTTCATGGGCGAAGCCGGCCCAAAGTCTTGAAAGGTTCAGTGACTCGGGTGAGGCTACCCGTGGCCCATTACTCCGACAGTAGTCCCAGAAGCTGGTGGGGCGTTGCGGCTGATGGGTCGTGAAGTCTCAGTAGCTTCCCCTTTGCCGCGCTCCAGACGAGCGCTCGGTCCGCCTTGTGACGCGCCAACTGCTGGAGTTGATTTGACAAGGCGGGCTCGTCTGCCAATTTCGAACATCAAGGCGCGAAACAGGTGGCGTGACTGCTAAGCTTCCCAGGCCCGCCGCCCGCCACGAGCATGCCACGTGGCGCACGTCAGCCCGGACAACCTGCCATCCCACGCTCCTGATGGGACGTGACAATAGGCCGGGCCCGCCACTACCGGGCCTCGGCACGTAGGCAGATCAGCTGCGGCCGAGGCGGGCAGTTGCGATTCCCGCAAGAGTTACTTCGCAGTAACTCTGTGCAATAATCAGGGGGTCGTGGGGTCGTGGGCGCAGTTAATCCCACGATCCCACGTCCCGCCCCCTCGGCTTCGCAGCCCAAGGGCTATAAATGGGGGGAGGCAGGGGAGCGGCGGAGCATGCGCGCCCTCCTCCCCACACTTTCTTCCTCCTCCCTCTCTGCTACTGCTGCTGCTTAGCGCCCGCCGCAGCACCGCCGCAACTCGCCCTCATCGAGCTCCTCCATCCCATGCAGCTCCGTTCGGGCGTGATACGTCTCCAACGTATCTATAATTTTTGATTGCTCCATGCTATATTATCTACTGTTTTGGGCAATATTGGGCTTTATTATCCACTTTTATATTATTTTTTGGGACTAACTTATTAACCGAAGGCCCAGCCCAGATTTCCTATTTTATGCCTATTTCAGTGTTTCGAGGAAAAGGAATATCAGACGGAGTCAAAACGGAACGAAAACAACTGGAGAAGTTATTTTTGGAAGGAAAGCCACCTGATGGACTTGGAGTGCACGTCAGGGAAGAAGGGAGGTGCCCACGAGGTGGGGGCGCGCCCACCCCCCTGGGGCACGCCCCCCTGCCTCATGGCCCCCCCTTCGGTCCATCGACGTACTTATTTCAGCCATATATACCTACGTACCCTAAAACTTCCATAACAGAATATAGATCGGGAGTTCCGCTGTCGCAAGCCTCTGTAGCCACCAAAAACATGTCGGGAGCCCGTTCCGGTGCCCTGCCGGAGGGGGATCCCATCACCGGTGGCCATCTTCATCATCCCGACGCTATCCATGACGAGGAGGGAGTAGTTCACCCTCGGGGCTAAGGGTATGTACCAGTAGCTATGTGTTTGATCTCTCTCTCTCGTGTTCTCTCCCGTGTTCCCTCTATGGCACGATCTTGATGTATCCCGAGCATTGCAATTGTAGTTGGATCTTCTGATGTTTCTCCCCATCTACTCTCTTGTGATGAATTGAGTTTCCCCTTTGAAGTTATCTTATTGGATTGAGTTTTTTATGAGAACACTTGATGTATGTCTTGCCGTGATTATCTGTGGTGACAATGGGATATCATGTGCCACTTGATGTATGTTTTGGTGATCAACTTGCGGGTTTCGTGACATTGGGAACCTATGCATAGGGGTTGGCACACGTTCTTGACTCTCCGATAGAAACTTTGGGGCACTCTTTGAAGTACTTTGTGTTGGTTGGATGAATCTGAGATTATGTGATACATATCGTATAATCATGCCCACGGATACTTGAGGTGACAATGGAGTATCTAGGTGACATCAGGGTTTTGGTTCATTTGTGTCTTAAGGTGTTATTCTAGTATGAACTCTTTTATAGATTGATCCGAAAGAATGACTTTGAGGTGGTTTCGTACCCTACCATAATCTCTATGTTTGTTCTCCGCTATTAGAGGCTTCGGAGTGACTCTTTGTTGCATGTTGAGGGCTTGTTATATGATCTATCTATGTTATTATTGTTGAGAGAACTTGTACTAGTGAAAGTATGAACCCTAGGCCTTGTTTCCTACCATTGCAATACCGTTTACGCTCACTTTTATCATTAGTTACCTTGCTTTTTTTATAGTTTCAGATTACAAAAACCTATATCTACCATCCATATTGCACCTGTATCACCATCTCTTCGCCGAACTAGTGCACCTATACAATTTGCGATTGTATTGGGTGTGTTGGGGACACAAGAGACTCTCTGTTATTTGGTTGCAGGGTTGCTTGAGAGAGACCATCTTCATCCTATGCCTCCTACGGATTGATAAACCTTAGGTCATCCACTTGAGGGAAATTTGCTACTGTCCTACAAACCTGTGCACTTGCAGGCCCAACAACGTCTACAAGAAGAAGGTTGTGTAGTAGACATCAAGCTCTTTTCTGGCACCGTTGCCGGGGAGGTTAGCGCTTGAAAGTATATCTTTAGATCTTGCAATCAAATCTTTTTGTTTCTTCTTTTATCACTAGTTTAGTTTATAAAAGAAAACTACAAAAAAATATGGAATTAAGGAGGCCTCATATGCTTCATCTTTTTAGTGTCTTTCGTGAAAATGATGGGAAGGAAATTTTTGCTCAAGTACTAGAAGAAGAATTACATAGAATGCTTGGCATAAAATATGTGAATGATGAGCATGATTGCAATGTTGTTAGTATGAATTCCTTGAATATCCATGATGCTAATGATATGCAAAGCCACAAGCTTGGGGAAGCTATGTTTCATGAAGATGATATTTTTTGTCCCCCAAGCTTTGATGAGCAAATTTACTATGATGAAAGCATGCCTCCTATCTATGATGATTATTGTGATGATACGTATGCTTTAAAGAATAATGGTAACTGAGGGAGTCCTGGACTAGGGGGTGTCCGGATAGCCGAACTATCATCATCGGCCGGACTCCAAGACTATGAAGATAGAAGATTGAAGACTTCGTCCTGTGTCCGGATGGGACTTTCCTTGGCGTGGAAGGCAAGCTTGGCAATACGGATATGTAGATCTCCTACCATTGTAACTGACTCTGTGTAACCCTAGCCCTCTCCGGTGTCTATATAAACCGGAGGGTTTTAGTCCATAGGACGAACAATCATAACAACAATCATACCATAGGCTAGCTTCTAGGGTTTAGCCTCCTTGATCTCGTGGTAGATCCACTCTTGTACTACCCATATCATCAATATCAATCATGCAGGAGTAGGGTTTTACCTCCATCGAGAGGGCCCGAACCTGGATAAAAACATCGTGTCCCTTGTCTCCTTTTACCATCCGCCTAGACGCACAGTTCGGGACCCCCTACCCGAGATCCGCCGGTTTTGACACCGACATTGGTGCTTTCATTGAGAGTTCCTCTGTGCCGTCACGATCAGGAAGGATGCCTCTTCCCATCTTTAAAGACGGTACCATTGCCAAAGGAGGTTTGGCCGCCGGCCAAACTATCCGGCTAGGTGGTTTTTTTATGACCGCCTGTTCGGTCGCCGCTTCGACGATGACCTCTCGGGTCATCAAAAGCGATCTTCGCGTTAGCTCGGAATTCACCGAGCAGCTGGATCCGATTGAGCTCTCTTCTTTAAACAAGCTCTTGGATCGCATCGCCGCCCTGGGGGTCTCTACAGACTACGATCAGATTGGGCTTAAAACCGATCTGAGAGAGATTAACTCCCCCAGGTTACCCACCATGTTGCGGTGGTAGAGGAATAACGCGGCGACTCTTCTTCTGTATTAAAGACCAGTTATGTCCGGACTCCTGAGCCCTCCATGCCGGATTCCCGCGGAGGGACGGACGTCGAGCAAGTACTGAACCTAAAGTCAGGCAGCAGACCAGACTCGTTGGAAAACGTCCAGCAATCCAAGCTTCCAAATTCTGAAACTTTTCGGCCCTTGAGCCTCAAGTTGGGCAGGGTTCCGGACTCAATTCCACCCACCCACCCAAACATATGCGATCTATCTCAAATACGGCAAGAGCCCGCTGAAATAGTACATCATTACTGGGCCAGATTCCTCCTGGTTATGGACAGGATAAAGGACTGCCGTGAGGAAAACGCAATTTCGATTTTCTGCAACAATTGCATGGATAAGGGAAGCTTGAACGCCGTAAGTCGTCGCGAAATTACACGCTTCGCCGACCTGGCGTCCATAGTATGAAAGTACTGTGTGATGGAGAGTGTCCGGAAAACCAAAACTAAGTTTTGGGACAATCCGGCTCCGAACACAACCCTAGTTCGAAACAAAAGGGTGCATCATACTCGGGCACCCAGGACAAAAAACAAAAAGCAAAAACCCCATAAAGGGCACGGAACCGTACTGGAGGGATGGCTCAGCGGACCCTGTAAAATTCATAGTACAGAGGGCGCCACTCCAACACATAGCCTTCGAGCATGTTGGATACTGCGGCAGGTGGCCAAAAGTGGCGAAGAGATTCTAGCCCCGGAGAACCACCCCAATAGTACCAGTACGGTATTAATAGTCTTCGAGACTTTCGCATCAAATAATATGCGGAAACGAACAATCCGCAGCCTCGCCGAAGTCTACCAAGTAGCAACAACAAATCCATGGAGCGACACGGCTATCACCTTCAACGCCAGCGACGAACCTAAATTCCGAACAGCCCGAGCACCAGCCGCATTGGTCCTCAGTCCAATAGTGGACGGCTTTCGTCTTACCAAGGTACTTATGGATGGCGGCAGCAGATTAAACCTCATCTATGAGGAAACCCTTCGAAAAATGGAAATAGACTGAAGCTGCATTGAGCGAAGCAGCACAACCTTTAGAGGAATAATCCCCAGTCGGGAAGCATGCAACACAGGAAAAATCACACTTGATGTGGTGTTCAGCTCGCCGGACAATTACAGGTCCGAGGAGGTCACGTTCCAAGTGGCCCCGTTCAGTAGCAGATAGGACGAGAGGCATTTACAATTTTCCAAGCCATACCCCATTACGGGTACATGAAGCTTAAAATGCCCGGGCCCAATGGAACCATCACCCTTGCCAGTGATCCGGACATAGCACTCCGCGCCGAAAACAAGACAGCCGCATTAGCCCTAGAGGCACTATCCGAAGACCTAGCGGTGGAGGAACTCACTGTGCTGCGCTCTACGGTGAACAGGGACGATGTGATACTCGATAAGAGATCCAAGTCCACCTCTTTTAAACCAGCGGACGCAATAGTCAAATTCCAGGTCCATCCAACGGACCCCACAAAGACGGCCTCCATTGGGGCACAGTTAAACCTTGATGTAGACGCTGCACTATGAGAATTCCTTCGGGAGAATTGGGACATCTTTGCCTGGCACCCTTCAGATATGCCAGGAATCCCACGCAGATTGGCAGAACACAGCCTAAACATCCTAAAAGGATTCAAGCCAGTCAAACAGGCTCTTCGGCGATTTTCCGAACCCAAAAGACAGGCAATGGGAGAGGAGCTAGCCAAACTATTGGAAGCCGGATTCATCAGAGACATCAAACATCCGGACTGGCTAGCAAACCTGGTAATGGTACCAAAAAAGGACAAATCCTGGCCCCTGTGTGTCGATTTTAAAGACCTTAACAAGGCTTGTCCAAAGGATCCTTTCCCCCTTCCCCGCATCGATCAAATCATCGATACTACCACAGGACACGATTCATTGTGCTTCCTCGACGCATACTCCGGCTACCATCAAATCAAGATGGCGGTGGCAGACCAAGCCGCAACGGCATTCATTACTCCATACGGACCATTCTGCTTCAACACAATGCCCTTCGGACTCAAAAACGCCAGCGCAACATATCAGCACATGATTCAGACATGTCTGGCTACCCAGATCGGCAAAACAGTGGAGGCATATGTAGACGACGTGGTCATCAAGACCAAACACGTCGAAACTCTAGTAGACGACTTGAGGCTCACGTTTGACAACCTCCGAGCATATGACATTAAGCTCAACCCTGAAAAATGCATTTTCGGCGTACCAGCCGGAAAGCTCCTGGGCTTCATTGTATCCGGTAGAGGAATTGAAGCAAACCCAGCCAAGATCCGAGCTCTGTCACAGCTGGTTATCCCAAAAGACCTCAAACAAATACAAAAATTGACCGGATGCATGGCGGCTCTAAGACGCTTCATCTCCCGTTTGGGAGAAAAGGCATTGCCGCTCTATCGCCTCCTCAGGCGCACCGAACACTTTGAATGGACGGATGCTACCACGGCCGGACTCGAAGAAATAAAGGCCATATTGGCAACAAATCCGGTCCTGGCCGCGCCCAATTTGGGCGAACCAATGTTGTTATATATCGCGGCAACACATCAAGTTGTAAGCGCGGTGCTCGTCGTCGAACGAGAAATAGAAGGGCATAAATTCCCTCTTCAAAAACTAGTGTACTACGTATCCACTGTCTTAACTCCATGCAAGTCCCGGTACCCGCATTATCAAAAGATAGCATACGCGGTGTTCATGGCATCCCGGAAGCTGCTACACTACTTTCAAGAGTGTTCGATAACAGTGGCCTCCGAAGTACCCCTCAACGACATCATAAACAACCGCGACGCGACGGGCAGGATTGCAAAATGGGCCATCAAGCTCTTACCATTCGACATAACCTACAAACCACGGCGAGCTATAAAGTCGCAAGTTTTGGCTGACTTCGTCGCCGAATGGACCGAAGCCGAACTCCGTAAAGAGTACGACACATACTCCAATTGGATCATGCATTTCGACGGCTCCAAAATGTTGGCCGGCTTGGGGGCTGGCGTCGTATTGACGTCCCCAACCGGAGACACAGTCCAATACGTACTTCAAATAATGTACAGAGACTCCAACAACACAGCCGAATACGAGGCCCTTCTGCATGGTCTCCAGATGGCAATCTCCATGGGCATTCAATGCCTCAAGGTCCGCGGGGATTCAAGCCTTGCAATATCACAAGTAAATGGAGACTTTGATGCCAAAGATCCGAAAATGGCAGCCTACCGTAACACCGTCTTAAAAATGTCAGCTCGGTTCGAAGGACTTGAATTCCACCAGGTAGCCCGGGATAATAACCAGGCAGCCGACGTGTTGGCGCGCATTGGCGCAAAGCGCGACGCTGTCCCTCCAAATATCTTCCTGGAGCGGCTCTTTAAGCCATCCATAGTATGGGAAGAGGAGTCCGGAAACAAGAATCCGGAACCAACCGCATCGCCCAACACCGAACATTCTGACACAACCGGTGGCTCAGCCAATGACATAGCACCTTCAGCCCACGAAATAATGGCAGTCATTGCCCCGTGGACGGAACCATTCCTAGCCTACTTAATTAGGCAGGAAGTTCCCGAAGATCAAAATGAGGCCCGTTGCATAGTTCGGCGATCTAAAGCCTACAAGGTCCATGAGGGAGTACTTTATAAGAAAAGCACGACCAGAGTCCTTCAAAGGTGCATCTCCGAAGAGGAAGGGCGAAATCTTCTGGCTGAAATTCACGCCGGACTAGGCGGACACCACGCTGCAGCCCGAGCCCTGGCCTTCCGTACAGGATTTTATTGGCCGACGGCCCGGGCAGATGCTCAGGACTTAGTCCAACAATGCGTCGGTTGTCAGCTCTTTGCTAATCAGAGCCACATGCCACCCACCGCCCTCAAAACTATACCCATCACCTGGCCGTTTGCGGTCTGGGGGCTTGACATGGTTGGACCCCTTAAAGGGGGAACCCAGAAGCAAAAATACCTATTGGTCATGGTGGAAAATTCACCAAATGGATAGAGGCCAAGCCAGTTAAAACGGCCGAATCCGGACCTGTGATAGACTTCATATCCGGGGTAGTACACCGTTACGGTGTCCCCCATAGCATCATCACCGATAACGCACGAACTTCGCAGCCGATGAGGTTAAACTCTGGTGCAAAAATATGGGCATTAAGCTCGACTACGCTTCAGTCTATCACCCTCAAACCAACGGTCAAGTTGAACGAGCAAATGGTCTAATCATGAGCGGCATCAAACCCAGATAAGTGCGGTCCCTTACGAAATCTAACACGCACTGGGTAGAGAAGCTCGACTCCGTACTCTGGGGGCTGCGGACCACGCCAAACCGTACTACCGGATTCACACCATTCTTTATGGTATATGGCGCAGAGGCAGTTTTGCCCTGCGATATAATTCATGACTCACCTCGAGTGCGCATGTACGAAGAAAGAGAAGCTGAGTTGAATCGGCAGGACAACTTGGACGCATTGGAGGAGGAGCGCGACGTGGCAAAAGCTCGTTCCACATTCTATCAGCAGCAGGCTCGAAAATATCAAAGCAGAGAAGTACGGGCTAAAACCTACAATGTTGGCGAACTAGTTCTATGCCTGCCGGACAAGAAAAAGGACAAACTCAAGCCCAAATGGGAAGGTCCCTTCATCATCGACCAAGTCCTGACCGGCGGAGCATACCGTCTGCGAAATGCATCGGACAATCGACTCGAGCCGAACCCATGGAACACAGCCCGCCTCCGAAGATTCTACGCCAAGCGCCGGACTTAGAGTTCGTCTCCTTCCTCCGTCCACATTTTATACTTCAGTTGTCTTTTGTTTCTCTCTTTTCTCCCACCTTTTTCATAAAGCCCTTGAGGGCTGATTTGTGCATTGTTCGCACACACTTGATGTGCTATTCGCACTCATTATACCTGGGGGCTTATTTAACAGAAGCTTATTTATACGGGCTTTATGCCCAACACATGCGTCAAACTTCCGCATGTACCTTTTATTCACCATTATATGCATCGATATGACTTAAGTTTCGGCCAAGCTGGGTTGCCTGGCTCCTGTGCTTACCCCTACGTTCCCGATTGTTCGGCTAGGAGGTAAAGGGAGCACCTCTGCTATTGTTACTGCCGGGTCAGCCGGATGTGTACCTCAGACTGGGTGAAGCCGAAAGCTAGCGTTCTTAAGGGAATATTCGGTCAGTGATTTGAAAGATGATTTCTCATTTATTTATTTATCCGCCCCCAGATGTTTTCTTGCTCTATTCGCAGTCCGGACATGCACTTTAGGGCATGCCTCCCAGGGAAAGGAACCCTCAACGAAACTATTCTCCCTGGAAGATGTTTCTTACTAACCATGTAATATAACATAACTAGTTGGGCACTTGTCTGATAAAGCACTAATGACCCCTACGCCTGGTCTCCATGCATGCCCCGGTTTTTTGCATAACCGCGAGGGTATTCGGACACACTCCGGACTGTTGGGTCCCGAGGTTGAAGCGAAAAGGTCCGCAAAGACAAACGATCTACAATCCGGCTAGAAGGCATATACATGTCATTTTAAAAAGAATACATCGTCACATCGACTGATTGTACTCCTCTTCAATCCCATCTAACAGGCTGTCTAATTTACAGTCCCGTTGGGAATACTTAGCGGCCAACTCTACTTGGCCGTACACTAAGCTCACAAGGATCTCCTTCCCATCGGGCCCCACAGGTCCGACCTCGGCCATGTGGTTTGGATCCGCCTTCTTGTACCGCGTCTTCACCATGGCCCAGGCCTCCCTGGCGCCTTGACGACAGGCCGATATCTTCCATAGACGGAAGCGCTGCCGTGCTCCCTGAAGCTTCTCCGCAAGCCCTCCAAGACCCTCGGGTAGGGAGACGGACGGCCATAAGGCCTGGACGACGCCACTCATCGCCTGCCGAACACGTTCGTGCAGTTGCAGCAGCTCGGGAAGCTGGTCACCCGTTGAACCGGGTATTTCCTCCGCAAGGCGACCTGTGAGCACACCTACAGACACATTTCAGTCAATCAACTTCCTCGCCGAACTCTTCTTTTCAAAAGAGTTTGCTCAAGCACTTACTATAGATGCCGTGACGAAGCCGCTGATTCTCCTTCACGGAGCCAGACGGCTGGGCCCGAACACATTTTAGCTCTTCTCCAAGCTGGGTGTGGGCATCTTGGAGTTTGTTCCTCTCCTGCTGCACCTTCATAAGCACCCTCTCTCCGGCCTTCAGCTGACGCAGTAGCTGTTGCTTGTCCGGATCAAGTCCGACAACATCTGCAATATTATTGTTAGACTTATACGCACGCTGCACACTGCTTATCTTTTCGAAATATGTGTTACCGGAGGGGGTATCTGCGTCTCCTCCTGCGGCGGCTAGTGCGGCCTCAAGTTGGGCCTTGCACTCTTGTAGCTCCTGGGACAATTGGGTATTCTTCTCTGTAAGATCTTGCACATCAAATGATCCTGAAATCAGTTATTTTAACTACTTTAAGTCTCGGGGGCTACTTGCATATACAACTATTAAAATCCCTTACCCGTATGTCTTTTACATACTGCTCCGTGGCTCTGATTAAACCATCTTGAGCGGCACGGAGGTGCGCGTCTCCCGCGTTAAAGGCATTCAACGCCTCCAGGGAGAAACACGCGTCACGAAGAACTGTCCGGCGGCGCCTGTGATTCACGGCACTCTCCACCTCAGACCTGGTGGCGGACAGCCTGTCGGCATCCTCTGTTGAAGGAGCATCCGGCTCGCGTCTTGCGCTCGCCTCCCCCTCTGGACCAGGCATTGGAGCCTGGCTGGCGGAGGCGTGGTTGGCAACCGCTCCGGGCACAGTCCGGCGAGCGCTCTTTCTTCTGAAAAAGTTATGAGCATCAATATACCTCACAGGGGTCTTTTCTTTAAAAACGGTGGCGTGCCATACCGTTGCAGCGACGTTTCAATTCACACCGCACCCCTCTTCCTCCTGTTGGGCCGAACTGACCCTGGTTGGTCAGCTGCCGCGGGATCGGCTTCCCGCCTTGAAGGCACCTCCTGCGAGACACCGTTGGTATACGGTGGTCAGAAATAAGCACGGACGAAGTAATGGTGTTAGGGCTCCGGTCATAGTTACCTGGGAGGCCGGAAATAAATCGGGGTAGTCAGCCGTAATGGCGACTAGAGCATTGTCCATGCTAAGCTGGTGGAACACCCCGTCAATCAGCTCCACCTTTATGTCCGGATCCTCTTCAGAGGCCGGATCAAGGGATCTTCCCGGATCCTTGGGTTGTGGAGCCGGATTGTGTATGCCCTCCACATCCCGGCGCAGTTCCTGCGTCAAAATCATAAAGTAAGGCACTTAACTTTGAAAGCACGGATCGGATGAGTAAAACATCCGCTTACCTATCTCCGAGGGTTATTCATGGAGAACCCATTCAATGGGCTCATTTGGAGGAAGTCCTCCTTCTCCCCCTTGTACAAGCCGAACAAGATCTTCACCAGATCTGCGGCTGATCCCGGCCCCTTGCGGCCATGACGAGTGGCGTCATTCTCCCTGTTGAAATCCCACATGGGGTGGCCCCTGTATTGGAGCGGCTGCACCCCTCGCATAATGCACGTGGCCATGACTCCAATCATGGTCAATCCGGAATGAGCTAGCAACCTTATCCGGCCCATCAGATAATGGACGCTCCTGTCATCCTCCTGTTGAGGGCTCCGCGGGCGCCAACTCAGGCGCTTCTTCAGAGGAGCATTGCTGAACCCCGGGAGGCCGATCCGAACTGGGTCCGGCAGTGGAGCATCTTCCACATAAAACCATTCCGAGGGCCAGTCTTCGGACACCTTCTTTGGGGTTCCGGATGGATATCCGGTCCCGGCGATGCGCCATATTTCGGCTCCGCCCACTTGATATATCGACCCCTCGTGAGAACGGGGTACGAGGCAAAACAGTCTCTTCCACAGCGCGAAATGGGGCTTGATGCCCAGGAACAGCTCGCAAAGAGCTGCGAAACCCGCAATGTGCAGAATGGAGGCGGGCATAAGGTGATGAAGCTGGAGTCCGTAGAACTCCAGAAGCCCCCGGAGAAACGGATGTATGGGAAATCCGAGCCCCCTTATTAAATAAGGGATGAAACACACCCGCTCTCCTTTAGAGGGACTGGGGGTGTTCTCCGCCTGCTTTCCACCTTTGTAGGTGGCCAACCCGGCTCGAACCGGGACCATAAAGGCCGGAGGAAGGTATCCCTCCGCTTGGAGCATCACCAGCTCATTGTGCGGGACTGAACATCTCCTCCAGTCTCCTGGCTGAGGGCTGGGAGCGCGAGAGGAGGAGCCGCGTCGACGGTCCATGATGGAGTGGATTTTTGGTCAGAGGCGCTCCGATGAGTACTCGTGGAAGGAGGATGGCGTGATTTGGATCTGGATTCTTGCCTCTTTTATAGGCAGCTTATTCGCGCAGCTAGGGGGTAAAATGTAAAAATACCCTGGCCTTTCGCATTCGTAAGACACGTGGAAGAGGGCCATTATTGGGCGTGGAAGCCAAGGAGCGCGACATTTATAAGGAAGCTGGACACTATTTGGCGAGCACATGGAATTTGGAGGAGAACCCGCCTTGCAATGCCGAAGACAATATACGCGTCGGACTCATCGTCATTGAAGCCTGGTTCGGGGGCTACTGAGGGAGTCCTGTACTAGGGGGTGTCCGGATAGCCGAACTATCATCATCGACCGGACTCCAAGACTATGAAGATACAAGATTGAAGACTTCGTCCCGTGTCCGGATGGGACTTTCCTTGGCGTGGAAGGCAAGCTTGGCAATACGGATATGTAGATCTCCTACCACTGTAACCGACTCTGTGTAACCCTAGCCCTCTCCGGTGTCTTTATAAACCGGAGGGTTTTACTCCATAGGACGAACAATCATAACAACAATCATACCATAGGCTAGCTTCTAGGGTTTAGCATCCTTCATCTCGTGGTAGATCCACTCTTGTACTACCCATATCATCAATATCAATCAAGCAGGAGTAGGGTTTTACCTCCATCGAGAGGGCCCGAACCTGGGTAAAAACATCGTGTCCCTTGTCTCCTGTTACCATCGGCCTAGACGCACAGTTCGGGACCCCCTACCCGAGATCCGCCGGTTTTGACACCGACAATAACCATGAAACTTGTCATCTTGATCCTAATTTTAAATCATTTGATAGTTATTTTGTTGAGTTTGCTCCCACTACTATTCATGAGAAGAATTTTGCTTATGTGGAGAGTAATAAAAATTCTATGCTAGTAGATCATGAAAAGAATGCTTTAGTTGCTGGTTACATTGTTGAATTCATTCATGATGCTACTGAAAATTATTATGAGGGAGGAACATATGCTTGTAGGAATTGCAATAATATCAAGTTTCCTCTCTATGTGCTTCAAGTTTTGAAGCTATGCTTGTTTTACCTTCCTATGCTAGTTGATTATCGTTCCAATAAGTTGTTTGCTCACAAAATCCCTATGCATAGGAAGTGGGTTAGACTTAAAAGTGCTAGTCATATGCTTCATGATGCTCCCGTTTTGTTTCAATTCTCATCTTTTATGTGAGCATCATTGTCTTCATCATGCCTAGCTAGAAAGGCATTAAAGAAAAGCGCTTGTTGGGAGACAACACAATACTTATCCTTACTGTTTTTGTGTGTTCACATGATTATGCTACTGTAGTAATCATGTTTTATAGCTTTTGTTTCAATAAAGTGCCAAGTAAGACCATTAGGATGGCTTACGGTGATAGTTGTGTTGATCCTGCTGAAAATCAGAAACTTTTGCACCCAGTAAATTAGTTTTGTTAATTCACAGAAACGTGATTCTGATCTGATTCTTTTTGCTCTGGATTGTTACACGAATTTCTTAGGACTTACTAATTTGGCAGGATTTTTAGAGTTCCATAAGTATACATTTGATACATATTACTACATACTGTTCTGTTTTTGACTGATTCTGTTTTCTATGTGTTGTTTGCTTATTTTGATGAATCTATGAGTAGTATCGGAGGGTATGAACCATATATAAGTTGGAGTACAGTAGATATTACACCAATATGAATTAAGAATTAGTTCATTATAGTACCAATGTGGTGGTTTGTTTTCTCTCACTAACCGAGCTTATAAGATTTCCTGTTGAGTTTTGTGTTGTGAAGTTTTCAAGTTTTGGGTAAAGATTCGATGGA
Organism: Triticum aestivum; assembly: GCF_018294505.1. Taxonomy (NCBI): domain Eukaryota; kingdom Viridiplantae; phylum Streptophyta; class Magnoliopsida; order Poales; family Poaceae; genus Triticum; species Triticum aestivum. The sequence goes on along the minus strand of NC_057801.1, from coordinate 198,103,319 downwards.
CTATGGAATAAGGAGTGGAAAGAGCCTAAGCTTGGGGATTCCCAAGGCACCCCAAGGTAATATTCAAGGACAACCAAGAGCCTAAGCTTGGGGATGCCCCGGAAGGCATCCCCTCTTTCGTCTTCGTTCATTGGTAACTTTACTTGGAGCTATATTTTTATTCACCACATGATATGTGTTTTGCTTGGAGCATAATTTTATTTTGTTAGTATTAGCTTGCTGTTATTTAGAATAATGTTTTGCATCTTTACTTTCAATAAAGAAGTCAAGGATAGCCTCTGCCATGCTTATTTTGCTAGTATACATGTTGCTGTTTGAAAAACAGAAAGTTTACCGCTGTTGCAAAAATTCCCTAGAAAAGTCAGAGAGTGGTATAATGTTGAATCTTTTTGCATATTGAGCTTTGATAAATTTATCACAGTGGGAATTTTAGTTCATAATTTTTGGAGTTAGGGAAGTATTGATACTCTTGCATTCTTTACATACTGTACTGTTTTGGCAGATTGCTGTTATGGTTGCATTGTTTGCGTATGTTTGCTTGATTAATGATTCTATTTGAGGATAGGAGTATTAAATATGCAGAGGCATTTAGTATGAAATGTTCAACAATTATTTAAGCGATTTGTTACAGTAGAAAATGATAAGGTTTTGCATTGGTTTATACTAACCTATCTCACGAGTTCTTGTTGAGTTTATTGTGAATGAAGCTTTTGATAAAAAAGAGAAACCATGATATGAGAGGAATTAAGGAGACACAAAAGCTCAAGCTTGGGGTTGCCCAAGGCACCCCAAGATAATATTTCAAGAAGTCTCAAGCATCTAAGCTTGGGGATGCCCCGGTTGGCATCCCACCTTTCTTCTTCAACAACTATCGGTTAGTATCGGTTGAGCCTAAGTTTTTGCTTCTTCACATGAGTTGTGCTATCCTTGCAATATAGTTTTATTTAGCTTTGCTTGCTGTTTGAATAAAGTATCAAGATCTGAAATTATTAAATGAGAGAGAGTCTTCGCATAGTTGCATAATTATTTAGCTACTCATTGACCTTCACTTATATCTTTCGGAGTAGTTTGTCATTTGCTCTAGTGCATCACTTATACCTTTTAGAGCATGATGGTAGTTTTATTTTGAAGAAATAGATGAACTCTCATACTTCACTTAGATTATTTTGAGAGTCGTTAATAGCATGGTAATTTTCTTAATATTAATATACTTGGTATTCAAGATATGTGAAACTTTCTTATGAGTGTGTTGAATACTAAGAAAAGTTTGATACTTGATAATTGTTTTGAGATATGGAGGTAGTGATATTAAAGTCATGCTAGTTGGGTGATTATGAATTCAAAGAATGCTTGTGTTGAAGTTAGCAAGTCCCGTAGCATGCACGTATGGTTAAAGTTGTGTAACAACTTTGAAACATGAAGTGTACCTGGCTTGTGCATCCTTATGAGTGGCAGTCGGGGACGAGCGACGGTCTTTTCCTACCAATCTACCCCCTAGGAGCATGCGCGTAGTACTTAGTTTTTGATGACTTCTAAATTTTTGCAATAAGTATATGAGTTCTTTTGACTAATGTTGAGTCCATGGATTATACGCACTTTTACCTTTCCGCCATTGCTAGCCTCTTCGGTACCGTGCATTGCCCTTTCTCACCTTGAGAGTTGGTGCAAACTTCGCCGGTGCATCCAAACCCCGTGATACGATACGCTCTATCACAAATAAACCTCCTTATATCTTCCTCAAAACAGCCACCATACCTACCTATCATGGCATTTCCATAGCCATTCCGAGATATATTGCCATGCAACTTCCATCATCATATTCATGACATACATTACTTTTGTCATATTGCCATTGCATGATCATGTAGTTGACATCGTATTTGTGGCAAAGCCACCATGCATTATTTTTCATACATGTCACTCTTGATTCATTGCACCCTCCCGGTACACCACCGGAGGCATTCATATAGAGTCATATCTTGTTCTAAGTTTCGAGTTGTAATTCATTTGTTGTAATCAATAGAAGTGTGATGATCATCATTATTAGAGCATTGCCCAAAAAAGAGAGAAAGGCCAAAAAAAGAAAGGCCCAAAAAAAAGGGCAATGCTACTATCTCTTTTTTCACACTTGTGCTTCAAAGTAGCACCTTGTTCTTCATGTAGTGAGTCTCATATATTGTGCTTCAAAGTAGCACCTTGTTCTTCATGTAGTGAGTCTCATAAGTTGTCTTTTTATACTAGTGGGAATTTTTCATTATAGAACTTGGCTTGTATATTCCTACGATGGGCTTCCTCAAATGCCCTAGGTCTTCATGAGCAAGCGAGTTGGATGCACACCCACTAGTTTTCTTTTGTTGAGCATTCATAGCTCTAGTGCATCCGTTGCATGGCAATCCCTACTCCTCATGTTGACATCAATTGATGGGCATCTCCATAGCCCGTTGATTATCCTGATCAATGTGAGACTTTCTCCTTTTTTGTCTTCTCCACACAATCCCCATCATCATATTCTATTCCACCCATAGTGCTATATCCATGGCTCACGCTCATGTATTGCGTGAAGGTTGAAAAAGATTGAGATTATTTAAGTATGAAACAATTGCTTGGCTTGTCATCGGGGGTATAGAAGTTGGGAACATCTCTGTGTGACGAAAATGAAGCATGGCCTAACTATATGATTTTGTAGGGATGAACTTCCTTTCGCCATGTTATTTTGAGAAGACATGATTACTTTGATTAGTATGCTTGAAGTATTATTATTTTTATGTCAATATGAACTTTTTTCTTGAATCTTTTGGATCTGAATATTCATACCACAATTAAGAAGATTTACATTGAAATTATGCCAAAGTATCACTCCGCATCAAAAATTCTCTTTTTATCATTTACCTAGTCGAGGACGAGCAGGAAGCTTGGGGATGCTTGATACGTCTCCAACGTATCTATAATTTTTGATTGCTCCATGCTATATTATCTACTGTTTTGGGCAATATTGGGCTTTATTATCCACTTTTATATTATTTTTGGGACTAATCTATTAACCGGAGGCCCAGCCCAGATTGCTGTTTTATGCCTATTTCAGTGTTTCGAGGAAAAGGAATATCAGATGGAGTCAAAACGGAATGAAATCAACTAGAGAAGTTATTTTCGGAAGGAAAGCCACCCGATGGACTTGGAGTGCACGTCAGGGAAGAAGGGAGGTGCCCACGAGGGTGGGGGGGGGGTGCACCCACCCCCCTGGGGCGCGCCACCCTACCTCATGGCCCCCCCTTCGGTCCACCGATGTACTTCTTTCACCCATATATACCTACGTACCCTAAAACTTCCAGAACAGAAGATAGATCGGGAGTTCCGCCGCTGCAAGCCTCTATATCCACCAAAAACATCTCGGGAGCCCGTTCTGGCGCCCTGCCGGAGGAGGATCCCATCACCGGTGGCCATCTTCATCATCCGGGCGCTATCCATGACGAGTAGGGAGTAGTTCACCCTTGGGGCTGAGAGTATGTACCAGTAGCTATGTGTTTGATCTCTCTCTCTCTCTCTCTCTCTCGTGTTCTCTATCATGTTCCCTCTATGGCACGATCTTGGATGTATCCCGAGCTTTGCTATTGTAGTTGGATCTTATGATGTTTCTCCCCCTCTACTCTCTTGTGATGAATTGAGTTTCCCCTTTGAAGTTATCTTATCGGATTGAGTCTTTTATGAGAACACTTGATGTATGTCTTGCCGTGATTATCTGTGGTGACAATGGGATATCATGTGCCACTTGATGTATGTTTTGGTGATCAACTTGCGGGTTTCGTGACATTGGGAACCTATGCATAGTGGTTGGCACACGTTCTTGACTCTCCGATAGAAACTTTGGGGCACTCTTTGAAGTACTTTGTGTTGGTTGGATGAATCTGAGATTGTGTGATACATATCGTATAATCATGCCCACGGATACTTGAGGTGACAATGGAGTATCTAGGTGACATTAGGGTTTTGGTTGATTTGTGTCTTAAGGTGTTATTCTAGTACAAACTCTTTTATAGATTGATCCGAAATAATGACTTTGAGGTGGTTTCGTACCCTACCATAATCTCTACGTTTGTTCTCCGCTATTAGAGGCTTCGGAGTGACTCTTTGTTGCATGTTCAGGGCTTGTTATATGATCTATCTATGTTATTATTGTTGAGAGAACTTGTACTAGTGAAAGTATGAACCCTAGGCCTTGTTTCCTACCATTGCAATACTGTTTACGCTCACTTTTATCATTAGTTACCTTGCTATTTTTATATTTTCAGATTACAAAAACCTATATCTACCATCCATATTGCACTTGTATCACCATCTCTTCGCCGAACTAGTGCACCTATACAATTTGCCATTGTATTGGGTGTGTTGGGGACACAAGAGACTCTCTGTTATTTGGTTGCAGGGTTGCTTGAGAGAGACCATCTTCATCCTACGCCTCCTACGTATTGATAAACCTTAGGTCATCCACTTGAGGGAAATTTGCTACTGTCCTACAAACCTGCGCACTTACAGGCCCAACAACTTCTACAAGAAGAAGGTTGTGTAGTAGACATCAGGGTGCCATGACGCGCGAGAAGGGTGGCGACTGGGACGGCTCGACGGTGATCGAGGATTACCTCACCTTCTTCCAGGACACGCGCCAGATGCCGAACGCGACATTCATCAAGGTGCGGGTGCCGCCGCGGGAGGAGATCTCACCGCCGCCGCGAGTGTTTCGTCTTCCGCTCGCACTTCCTCTGCGGCTTCGGCCTCCACGGCGAGCGGGTTTCTCCGCTCGTTCATGGACTTCAACCACATCCAGCCGCACCACATGACGCCGAACACAGTGACGCTGCTGTCCGCCTTTGTCACGGAGTGCGAGGGCTAGATCGGCATCCTCCCCACCATCGAGCTGGGGGGAGCTTTCTTCTACGGCAAGCTGGGAACCTCCGCCAAGGAGACTACGGCCGAGTGCGGCGCCTACGTCGGCGTGCGTCGGCCGGCGAAGAGGAACGCCTTCCCAGTCATCAAGCTGTCATAGTCGGTGAAACTATGGCAGCAATCTTACTTCTACATTGAGAACATCGACCCGACAGTCGACTTCATCAACCTGCCGGCCTACAAGGCCGCCCTCCTGTTGGGCTTTGGCCCAACTGGGGCTACAAGCTGAAGCCTGTGTCGACGGACGCGGTTGCCGCCATCGGCCGGCTCCGGGTGCTCCAGGAGTGGGAGGGTCTCGTAGCGTCCGACTTGCTGATCGCCTTCGTCGAGCGCCGGGTTCTCCCACTCCAAAGCCGTCCTCATCTGATCTGTCGGATGTGCGGGCACCGCAACCTGAGCAGGATGTGCACGAAGGAGATGCCGACTGCTGAGGTGGCGAGGATGGTGAACAAGATCTCCGACCTCAAGGTGTCGGATTGATCCTGGTGGTTCGGGAAGCGGCCGTACTCTCGTGATGAACCGCCGCCTGCCGTAAGTCTCTTAGCCTCTTCTTTTTAGTTCTTGCTCTAGTCTTGATCTTGATATGAAGTGGTTCCTTCTCTGGAGCGCAGATCTACCTGTCCGCAGCGACGGCCGCCATCGGCGGGGCGGGTGGTGACTACCAGCCGGACCGGGAGGTGAGCGACGTGGACGACCCCGACTTGGGGGCGGGCGCCTTGGAGGACGACGCCGTAGGCGGCGGTGACGGAGCAGGCGGCTCCGAAGAAGGGGGCGACGTGGAGACTTGGCCCCAACAACGATGACGACAAAGATGAGCCGCGCCCTGCCCGGAGCACCACTAACACTGGCGCACGCCCCTCTGCTGGGCCATCTGCTCGAGGCGGCAGAAACAGGGCGCCGCCTTGTTCGGCAGCTCGCCGAAGAAGCCCAAGAACCCGGCTGCGGCGACCAGGCGGAAAGAGGCGGCAACTGAAGGTGGCCAAGTACCAGAGGCAACCGAAGGTGCCGATCATGGTGTCAGCGTAAGTATTTCTCTTACGCTTCCACTTTCTTGCCGATCCGGTCTAAACTTCTTTATCTTGCTTTCTTATCTCAGGGCCCCGCTCACCCTCGAAAAGTTGGCCGCCGCCTCGGTCATAAGGTCGGCGGAGACCTCCACCACCACCCGGTGAATCGATCCTGCCGCCGACTTTCGGGAGGCGCAGGAGCAAAACTCGAGGGGGGTGCGCTAGGAGCAGGAAGCCGCCTGCCTGGAGAACGCGGAGGCTGACAAGGCGGCGGTGTCTGCAGCAAGGAAGCTGGCGTAGGCGGAGGCTGACGCTGCGGCGAAGAGAGGCTTGCAGAGGCCGCGCGCCGCCAGGAGACGCTGCTCGTGACTCCCCTGAACACCGCGCCACCTTCGCTAGAGTTTGTGGCGACGACTGGGGGAGCCGGCGATGAGAAGCCGGTTATGGAGAGGGAGGGCGGCGACGTGGCCATGCTGGACATCATCGTGCCTCCGCCACCGCCGACCGGCGGAGCGCAAGATGGGCAGCCGGCCGCCCCGCCGGTGCCACCAGCCGGGAACGAGGTGGTGACGGGCCCGACTCCTGAGGTCCGCACACCCGCGTGCCACCGGCTTCCGAAGGCGGCCTCGGCACCGCGGCCGCTGGAGGCCGGTGCCGCGAGTTCGTCGGTCCCTGACACCGAGGCAACCAGCACCGCGCCCGCCGGCTGGGTACGTGGAGGCGGGACGGGAGCCTTGAACCAGGCGGCCCTCGACGTCCAGGCCAAGCTCTGGGCTGAAGCCGAAGCCCTCAAGCAATGCAACGAGGCGTTCCTGGATTCACGGGCAGCCATCCGAGTAAGTTTCTTACTTCTTTTTTATTTTTGATCTTCTTGTTTCTTCGTGGGGGCGCGCCAGCGCACCCACTGGGTGTAGTCCCCAAGTTTCGGGCCGGCTGCTAAGCAGGCGGTCCGGAACTTTAACTTGCAAGCATCGAATGCTAACCTCATCTGGTATCCCAATTGCTGGATTATCACAACCTTCGCACGACCTCCTTCAACTCCGAAGTCCGGGAGCTGGAGAAGCAGATTGCCAACTTGTCCGAGAGCTGCAGTAAGTCTTGTCTTCCTTTCTTCACGGGGGCGCGCTGGCGCACCCGCGGGCTGTAGTCCCCGAGATTCGGGCCGACTGCTGAGCCGTCGAGCTGGATCTTCTGAGCAACCGTATTTCTCTTGTTGATTGTCGATAAATTCTTTCTCTGCGGGGGTGCGAGAGCGCACCCATCAGATGTTGCGCCGTCTTCAGCGCATCGGGGCCCAGGTGATCTTCGTCCTCTGGCCAGGGATACAGGCTCCGCGCACTCCCATCATATTGCCGACTGGCTGGAAGTGGCGGCTGGCCGCCTGGAAGCCTCGAAGGGCTCCGCGGCTCGGGCTGGAGCGCGCCAGGCCCTGGAGTTCGTCAAGGCGTGGTAACCCGGGCTGGATCTAGCCCAGCTGACCACATTTCACCTGGAGGCGCAGGAGGAGCTGGTGGCGGTGGAAGGCGACCTTGTCAGTAGGGCGGTGACGATCGCTGACTACACCGGCACCAGCATCTTCATCCCGGAGCTTGTTGAAGAGGGCGCCGAGGCGCCACTGGAGTGGCTCGGACTGAACCCGGAGGACAGCAAGGACTCAGCCGATGTGATTGACTCCAGTGACAAGGGGGAGGAGGCGGAGGACGAGGAAAGCGAGGAGGACGCGCCGGAGGTCGGGGCGGATGGCCAGCCTCAACCTGACCGCGCCTCGAGCAACGATCCGCGCTCAAATGCGCCGACTGCTGCTGGAGGCGACCAGGAGGAGACCAACCAGCCGCCCATTCCACCATCTGGCGCTGCCGGCTCTTCTGTCCAGCCGCCTGCTGCTCCGACCGGCGCCGCTATAACACCCCGGATGTATCTTTCCACATTTGTAACTCCAACTCTTGCCATTTTCGGGTATGTGTTATGATATTCCCTCTGTGGTGGGGTTTTGTCTTTTGTTTTGCATTTTGTTCATGTCATGCATCTCATATCATGTCATAATGCGCATCTCTTTTGCATACGTGTTCGTCTCATGCATCCGAGCATTTTCCCCGTTGTCCGTTTTGCAATCCGACACTCCCACGTCCACCCGGTGCACCCCTCTTGTCTCTTTTCGTGTGCGGGTGTTAAACTTTCTTGGAATGGCCCGAGGTTTGCCAAGCGGCCTTGGTATAGCACCGGTAGACCGCCTGTCAAGTTTCGTGCCATTTGGAGGTCGTTTGATACTCCAACAGTTAACCAGGTATCCGCAAAGACCTCTTTTGGGTTGCATCCCAACACCCCTCCAAAACATCCCAATAACCCATCTAAGTCAATTCCATGCTCTCGGTCGTTCGACCACGATCGTGTGGGCGAAAACCGCTCCTCAATTGGAGTCTGCTAGCTCCCTCTACCCATAAATATGTGACCCTCCCAGAAATCCCGGAGTCCAAAACCCTAGCCCCGCTCCCTCCGCGCGCCAGACACGTCCGATCCGAACCGGACGAATCCAGCCGCCGCGCCAGGCCAACCAGGCCACGCCACGTGGCCCTGCTCCGCCGCCGCACGCCGCCGACCTGCGGGCCCGCCGAAGCCCGTGGCCGGCCCCCGCGGCCCGCGAGTCCTCCGCCCCG